>NC_051431.1:28923777-28934582 GCF_001649575.2 Kryptolebias marmoratus | reverse complement strand
ATTCTAATTTTCTGATATGATGAATTTGAGATTTTCATTTGTTGTCATTTGTAATCATCAAAATTAAAGGAAATAAACATTTGAAATATATGAATTTGTATGTAATGTATGAATATAATATACAAGTTTCACTTTTTAAATGGAATTACTCAAATCAATCTACTTTTTCATGATATTCTAATTTTATGACCAGCACCTGTAATTAGGGGAAGTGGGCACAGGTGAGTGATTACTAACTAGAATCAAGTGGAGATGGGCGTGGCAGGTAAGCAAGTGATAATAGAGGACAAGTGAATGATGACATGAAACAAAGACACAAGAAACAAAGACTGAACAAAACCCAGACTAAACATAAAGGCAACTAAATAACAAAATAAAAGAAACAATAAACCCAAATACAAAAGAAAACTCAGAGAACAACCCAAATCCTGACATTATTGGTTTATTATCAAAATTCTTTGTGAATGTTATATTATTTGTGTTTCAGTCTAGCAGAGATACAATAATAATATGGTGGAAGATATGACTCCAATGTTTCCAGGAGTCCTCCCTACAGATGTTAATGATAGCAGGCTACAGGATGTGCTGAAAGGCTGTCATAACAGCAAAAAGGCGACCTATGCTACATTAAATAAAAGCTAAGGGGAAAAAAATGAATAACACTTGAACAGCTTGGAAGTTAGTGATTAATTTTGCATGCTGTGAGCTTATTCATAAAAACAATCTTTTGTAAGTCTAACATTAAGGCTTGTTTTAGACTCGTAATGAAAACTTTCAGTAGATTTACTAAAATCCCACATATTGTCTACATACTGTACTTGCAGTAAGAGGTATCACAAAAAGTAAGGCATAACTTAAATGCTTGAAAAATACTTTTTTCTTATATAGACTTTGTTTTTTTGTTTTTTTTTAGGAAAATAAAAAAACTGTGACATGCTGACAACCATGAACAAAATTAAGCAGAAACAAATTTTGTGAGTGATAAGCGAGGATAACTTCACTTTCAACCAGTAAATGTACTTTCTAAGAAAACGTCTTATCATAGTATGTGTGAAGTAAAGTTTCAACTATGGCCAATCTTTCTTTTTTGTCATTTCAAAGAAGGAAGTATTTTTGAAACAAATTTACTAGAATTTAGCCTTGACCTGTGGTAAAAGAGCTATTGCATATTCTGGCTGTTTCTAAATTGACTAAGCATATTTGATCAATTGTCAACATTTAACAGTATACTGTAAATGCTAAACAAGAGAAAGCACAACATTCAAAATGTCCAAGTACCACCAGTAATGTCTTAAAATCATCAGAGAGCACTACTTTGTGCTCTTTGATGAGATAACTACTTTGTTTTGGACCGTTCTTTTGGCTTCCAGATTAGGAAAACCACTTTAAACTATATAGTTTTGGAATCCTTTAATTTACACGTTGAACACTAAGAGTGTAAAGAAAATGAACAACAAGAGCAAAGATTACATGGAGAGACAATCTATCATACTTGATTCTCATTTTTGCCACCATTTCAATTGAAATTGTGTATGGAAAAGAGAACCCACAGTCTAGATTTTAAAGACAAAAGATTTCACAAATCACCAGGGAAGCTTAGCACTTTTGAAGTTCCCTTGTAATTCTCTATGTTTGCTTCTTATCTAGCAGCTGTGTGGATGGTTTAATGCTTTAAATGGGACTTGTGCTGCTCCCCAAGAGGGTCTAGGGGTCTGGGCTCTTAGTACCCCCCTGACATACACTGTGTCTGTGCTTTCTCTCAGCGAATGCCACTGCAATGAGGTAAGAGGCCTTTGTACTGTACAGCACCTTTAGGCCACACACACCCACACACCAGATCACATGGCATCACTGTTCTTTGTCTGGATAGGGAACATTGTCCTACTCTTTGGAGGTAATTAAAAGAGAAGTCCAGCCATGGACTTTTCATGTGTTATTTAAGCAAAGACAGACAACAGCTTATCTTTTTAAAATTAGCAAGCACATAAGATAATATAAGATACAACAGTTCAAATCCTTTAGAATATATTTATAGTTCCCTCCCAAGATACCATAAACTTTTAGGTTTTGTAGAACAGAGTTTAAGTTTTTTCCATTAATAATCAATTTTACATTGATAGCAAAAACCACAAATCTGAGGAAAGCAAAAGAGACAGTTTTTCAAGATATTTAACTATTCAAAACTACCTTGATTGTATTTTAACTTAATAGTGTACAGAAATTCTCTTTACAAGTTGTATAGGGTTGAGACTGGGTTATTATGGTGACCATGACACCTCTAAAAAACTACTTTGAAAAGAAAGAGAAAAAAATCAAAGTGTCACTGACTTACTGTATGACAAAGTAGCACAGAAAAAATGATTATCAGAGAATACAACATGACACCAGATTGGTATGAACTGAGTAACACCAACATTTACGACTTTCCTTAATCTTGATTTTCTTTACAAGTTAAGGTGGAGTAGCTGCAGTGGTAGCAATTAATTACACTTTATTTAGCCTTATTTAATCATTAATAAAGGATTAATTAACCTTGAAAACAACATTAATTAAGGATGATGTACTCTTAATACGCTATAACTTAACACATTTATTAATGCTTTACCCTTAAAGGCTATACACTCCCAAAACCAGCATACTCAATGTTTTTTCATGCTTAATAACTCATGAATTAACTATTCTATATACTGTGTATATGTACGTAAATGCTCATATAAATGTACTTTCACACCATGTGTTAGACCTGTATTAATGGTTAGAGAATGTTTGAATTGACTATATACTCATCCTGCATTAATAATTAAGACAGTTGCTAGTAGTTAGTTAAGTTTTGTGGTCAGACAAATCATAATTTTAAACTCTTTTTGAAACTACAGACACTGCATTTTAGGGGCCCATCTGGCCTGTTTATCAGTGCACAGTTTAAAAGCTTGTCTCTCTGATGGTATTGGGGTACAATAGTGTCTCTGGCATGGGCAGCTTACACATCTGGAAAGGCAACAGAGAAGTACATACAGGTTTTAGAACAAGAGATGCTCCCATCCTGACATCTTTTTTAGGAAAGGCCTAGCAAGATAAAGCTCCTCCTATTGTGTCCATTACAACAGCATGGCTTTGTGGCAGAAGAGTCCGGATGCTGAACTGGCCTGACTGCAGTCCAGACCTCTCACCAACTGAAAACATTTAGCTCATCGTAACACAAAAACTCCGGTGAAGAAGTACTGTTGAACAGCTAGAATCCTACCTACAACAAAAAAATAAAAAATGGGACAAAATTGCCTCTAAAAGCTACAACTGGTCTCCACAGTTCCTAGATGTTTACAGACTGCTGTTAAAAGCAGAGGGGATGCTTCACAGTGAAAAACATGGCCCTGTCTCATTTTTATTTTTTTGAGATTTGTTGCTGCCATCAAAATCAAACTTTTACAATTTCTTAGTTTCCTTATTTGATAAGTTTACTATGCTCCATTATGAAGAGAATTCTGTATTATAAGATTTGCAAATCATTGAATTCTGATTTTATTTACATTTTACACAATGTCCCAACTATTTTGGAATTGCGGTTGTAGAAATAATCTGTGAAGAAAAGCTCTGAAATTTTCTGGTGTAGTCATACTTTTGAAGGATACCATCCTTGTTGCATTACCTAAAATAGTCTTCCGAACTTCTAGTTGTTTTCAGCCTTACTTTAATGATGCATAACCGCCTATGTTTAGACAAAATATTTAGATAATTCAGTTGTAAAAAGACATTATTTCATTTTTGTTTAGGCTGGTATTCAAAATATGCCTTCAGGGTTTGATCATACATTTCAAAAGGCAAATCTGATGAAAAAATAAAAACAAATAAAATAAAATAGAAATTTACAGGCAATCAGCAAGATAAAGATAGTTGACCTCACCTTTTCTGTGTCCTTACACAGGCTCTCAGGAGTCAGATCTTCTGTGATAATTGCTGTAAAGAGAAACAAAGTTAAAGCGCCAAAAGTACAAAATGAAAGTTATTATTATTTTAACATACAAAAAAATCATGTTAAATATAGGGCTGGAATTCCTGATGACATCATTTTCCTACTGGTGTCCAATCCTAATACTTGAGGGCCACTATCCTGCATGTTTTAGATGTTTCCTTGCTCGTGTAAAATATGGTTTTTGCTCATTTCTCATTTCTGTTAAACTAATTACAGCTTTATAATGTTTTATTCAAAGGGATCTCACAAAGGTGCAAACAGTTAAAGCTTGTATAAATGCTAAATGGTAGTGCAGTTCAAACTAAAATATAATCAAACTGATACTTTGATTGCTAAAAAATTAGTTTACACTTAGTCAATGATGAAACATAAACACACTTTGGTATTGCTAGAATGATTTGATTGTTAAAATGAGGTTTCGCTTAGCCAATGATAAAACAATCATAAAGAACAGTTATGTAAGTAGGGTGAGGGAAGGTGAAGGTTCCAGGGCATCATGATATGATAAGCTGCTGCAGTTGATTGTGTACAAAAAACTGGACTTGGGCGCAGTTTATAGTATAAAAAGAAGTGGAAGGGGGAATTACTTCAGACACAACTGGGAACCGGTTGCTGCTGTTTCTTCTTGCTGGTGAGTTGTTGTCTCCATTCAGCTGAATGTTTAAATAAATGTATGATTAGTAATTAAACCTCTGGTCTGGACTCATTTTGTGTGTCCGTCTTCTCTGCAACATCAAAGATCTGGTGAGAGAAACTAAGTGGTCAGGTGAGGTTCCTCTGAAAAGAGTGAATGCTAAAAACTTGGTTTTCTCAACACTCTTCATCTGGTCTTTAAGTTCTGCAGAAGCTTGTTAATCACTTAAAATCAGGTCTGTCAATGCAAAGAGACAACAAAAACAACCAGGCTTGAACTCCATTGTTCTAGACCAATAAAAATCAGCGATTTTATAAACAAAACTATCTTGTTGCCAGGCCCAGTGGAAAAATCTCCAAATTTCTACAAACTATGTTTCATTTTGAAGCTTTTGAGATAGTGAATTTAAAAAGAACAACTCAATATTGAAAAATTTCTTATTGTGACTCATTTTGCCACAATGGGTCAGCTATGTTACCAATGATTACAGAACACCCACACACACAGATTCACAAACACATACATAGAGTTCAAAAGATCTTGGCAGAACTGTATCAAACAGCATTTTGCCTGACTCCCTGGCTAATAGGGAAGTGCAAAAAATCCAATGTGTCTTTCCAATAATGTGCTTAGCTTCAGAACTCACTCTTTAAGTAGAAGTAGTAATGATGTTAGATTCTTACAACTGTGACCATTATATCAAAACAGAAAGAAGGAGGACAAAGCACAGTACGAATCAATTATATCCAGCATCAAAAGAGAAACAGCAATATTTTTAGCTACAGCGAAAAAATCACCAAGAACACTATCTGGCTAAGTATAACTGAAAAAGTCTGTTGAAAATCTTCTCATCTATTTACAGAAGTTGTACATGATCTTTGTACTCCTCATGAAACAAACAGAGGGGAGATGAGCAGCAGCTTGCTTTCTTTGGTTTCTCATCGCTTTAAGAAAACAATGACTTGACCAGAAAGGCAGCCTGGCTGCAGATGAACAGTATTTTTTCCCATTACCCTCCTCATTTATTTGTGTATGTTTTAAGAATCCTAAAAAAAGCAGTCTGATGTCCTGGTACCATGCTGATAAGGCAAGAAGTGAACTCTTTGCACTTTACACGGGGTCCCTGAGTCAGTTTCGGGGCAGCATGAGGGGCTTGGACAAGAAATCAGGGGCTGTATGCCAGACAGACACAGTCGTGTGGATAACATGTCTTTAATGCTGCTGATGGACTGCCCAACTGACGCCAAGGCTACATGGCAGAGTGCCCAACGTTCCTCCACTGACTGAGTGGCTGTAAAGCTTGGAGGATTGCTGTGAAACAAAGAAGCAAAGTCAGGGGTGACAGATAGACAGACAAAGGCCAAAGGCAAAGACATATTGCAAATAAGAAGAATCCAACTGAGACACTGCATGAAGTCTGGTGCAGGGACATGTTTAACCCAATTTCAACAATGTTTAAGCTTGATTATAACATAAAATCAGATGTACACCACTGACTCGGGCTGAATCTCATTCCCTAGTGTTTTCTGACCTTTATCCCTAAATTTCAATTGTTCTTTTGGCCTACGGTTTGAAATCACAATTGAGTAGTGGGTAAAATTGCCTTTCAAAAGCTAATTACTATCATGTTAATGTGTTTTTGCCACTGTGGCAACTTTTACCAACAGTGGTCAGCCACTTAGCAGGATACTCTAAAATCAGGTTTAATAATTTGTATAATCCCAGAAAGATTTTGCTAATAAAGAAGAGGATCTTTTTGCCTATGATGATATGATTGTGTTGGTTTGATCTATGAACAGATTCACCCTTCAAAAACTTGGTTATCACCAAAAAATAAAGAGTATATAATTTAAAAAAAAGATTAAAGAATGCAGTCTTGACTTGAGGATAGGACGCAAAATGAATTTAACAAGAATAAAACAAAAAGCTAACGGGGCTGCAAAACGAGATGCAAAGAAGCTAAGACACTTAAAATAAACAGGGAACAATTAGAAGGCAACCAGTATGGCAGACTGATGAGTTGTTGATAACTGGGAGTATAAAACGGCTGGGAAGAGAGATTACAAGTGGAGACAACTTAGACAAATGAACATAGGAAGCAAGTGTGAATGGTTAACAGAGGGCAAGATTGACTGAATGAAAAAATGGCTGATGACATAAGGAGACACTGAGAAACTAAATACAAATAATCTCAAAAAATAAACAAGAAAAATCAAAAACCCAAGAAACAACATGATAAAAAGAAACAGAATCCTCAAACCTACAAAACAAAAACCCTAGATTTAAAAACATCACATTGAAGAGCCTATCTGATTTTCAGGAGATTTTTATGCTGGATGCCAACTACATAGTAGAAGTATTCAAAACCTCCAGTTTGACTGAATTTGGGAGTCTACCCAATTCAATATGGCCACCACTGCCTTACAAAACATAAAAATGGCTGTAACTGTAAATCAGTTTTACAGATATTGAGCTTTGGTATTGTAGTAGCTGAGCATCATCCCCAACACATATTTTGAGAGCAATATTTTTACTTAAAACCTTGGCAATAACTGTTGGCATCAACCCTATCTGTCTGTTAAATAAACAGATCTTAAAGAAGAAAAAAAATATTGGCTGCAGCTCTACAACTGATTCACTTTTGGAGTCAATTTAAGATGGCTCCCACAGCTAATCAATCTTGGCCAATACAAAAATGGCTATAACTGTCATGAATTTCAGTGTTTTGAGTTTGGTTCCTTCTTTTGGTTTGTCTGTTGGTTTTCTGTCTCCTTTGTCACTGTTCACCTCCCCAGTAATTTTCTGGTCACGTCTGCCACACCCATCTCCACCTGTCAGTAATTGTTATCTCTCACCTGTGCCCACTTACCTTGTTATCAATCAGTGTTTAAAACTGGTCTCTGTTCTTCACTCTTCACTGGGTCATTCTGCTTGTTTATGTTTATTGTTGCCATGCTCCTAGCCTTGCCTCTCTTTTGGATTTTGTTATTGTTAGTTTTTGCTGCCACACCAGCCTTTTGTTTTGTTGGCTTATTTAAGTTAATAAAACAGTTTCCTTTTTTTTAACGATGAGTTCTGGGTTCACCTCCGTCTCCCCACCTTCTGACAATAACTTAGAGAATCGCTATAACTAGAATTGCTATAAAATTTGGCGTGGTCACTGACAGTTATTTACTCATAGCATTAATAGATCATGAAAGATCCCATAAGCTGTAGCATGAGATTGCATGTAGTATTATTTACAAGGTTTAACCAAAAATACTGTACTTATATCTCAAAATGAGATAATCATGGGCTACATTAACAATCCGGGGAAATGCAACCCAATTCTGATTATTTTGCCCCTATGTGACAAAATGACAAATCCAATTTTTTCATATCCATCCAGGTCTTTTCCGTATGTGGTACTGAATCTAATACATATGTAGTGTTTTTCAAAGTGACCCCAATGTGAACATTCATGTTGCATTTCATCCTACCTTTCACTCTAGGCTTCTACTCTGCAGCCACACATGCCTCTGCTCAAAGATAGCAGCCACAGCTCCAAAAAAGGTCATTGTTTATATTTTACCATTTGGATGTACAGTTGGCCCCAACTGGACAGCAACTTCAAAATCAATACACACATCCTAACACTTGGACCGTCCATATTTACTTCTGTAAATGCAGCATGCAGAGTTTGATGTCATATCTTTTTTTGCACATGCGGATCATTTTGGGAACTGAAGACTGTTTACAATAGAGTCTCATTTAAAATGTAACCTGAATGACCATGCAAAAAAAAGTTGGATTTGAGCAAAAAATCAAAATTGAAGTCTAGTGTTAGTCATGGCTGTATAAATGAGTTAAAGTAGTGGTTATATCACCTAACACTAACACTAGACCTCACGTGATCTTATTTAATGCAGGAACATAGTTCAGCGAAACCTGTTGTGTCCAACATTGAAGAATTTCTTTTGAAAACTATTTGTGAGCCTAAAACCGAAAGATAAATTATCACTTTGTAACTAGGAGCAGACATGAACTGAACACAGAAAAGTAAAGATAGAGAGGAGATAAACAACAAAACAATTTCTCCAACATGGTCGGCCTGCTTTCTGTCTACACTAAGAGCCCACAGGTAGATCTTATTTAACTAATTATGTGTCTTCTGAAGGGAATGGTTTAAAGCAAAGGGGTGAATATGCAGTACATGCACACACCACTTCTTCACTTGCAATTCTCTGCACATCACCTGTAACTGGTGGGCAGCTAAACCCCCTCCTCAACTTTTTCTGAAGCTGAACTAAAATTAATGAAATAAACTCTTGGAACTCCTGGCCACCATATTTAAGAGATGCTCTGGCTTCAAGTTAAAGGAAGGAAACTGCTTCATTCTTTTGTTAGCTAGGAGAGACTCACACCTGCAGCTTGTGGTAGTGAGTTTAAAACATACTCGTTTGTTAAAAAAAGGCTTTCATAGTTTAATAAGAGGCTTTGTGAGAATCAGTCAAACATAAGTAAATGACACTGCTAATGTTGGTTAGCTCTGTAGTAGCTAGTAACTAGTTAAACTAATGCTGTAACCTGACATGGTCATAAACAGAGACCATCATTAAAATTATGTCTAAAACATGTCAGAGAATTAATAGGTGGGCCTGGTCAAATGAAAACATGCAGCCTGATGAAAAATATATTTTTGAGGATAAATAGAAATAATGTCTTTATTTGATAAGTTAATTACTTTCAATTGATGTCAGTAGACCAACTTCATATACACATCAGATGATTATTCACTGCAAGGCCAGTGTTTAAAGTTGTTTTTTTTTTTAGTTATTTGGGGAAATCATGTCCCAGTAAAATTACCAGTCATTAAAGTTTGAATAGGAATATTTTTAGTAACAGTCACATCAAATCATCAGATGTCTGAATGTTAAATTCAGTTATTTTGAAGAGGCTATATGACAAGTTTAAACTTACGGTTCTGATGATAATGTCTTGTACAATGTGCAAAGGGGGAAATGTAGACCTGTGAGTGGATTCAAGCTTTCCAGCATATTTCTTCATGGTTGCTGAGAATCTTGTAAGTTGATTAAAAAAAAAAAAAAAAAAACATTAGTTCTGGGTAAATAAAATAATTTCACCTACATTTTGAATCCACAAATTAGATCTATTAGATTAAATTATAAAATGAAAATATATCCCTGAATAAACATTGTATTGTGGTTAAACCTAAACACAAAAACACCAACATTTGACCAGCATCTAAATGTGGTGGACTGACGGACTTTAGGATGATGGAGGGACTTTTAGATTTCTGTTATTTGACAATAGGTTTATTTAAAAACTTACAGCAACAGGTATAACTATGATGATTTATAAATGCTGCTTCAGTCTGAGTTTTGCAATTGGGATCTCATTAATTAAAGAATCAGTGAACAGACAGCTTACTGACAGTTTAAGCTGAAACTGAACTCATCACCTGATCTGGAGCCACAGGTGATGAGTTCAGCCTCTGTTACCATGGTGATCTAACAAGGCTCAAACTCATCACCTGGGGTCTCATGTAGAAAGAGTATTCAAAAAAAAGGCATACACTCTTTTCCATGCAAAAGCTCAGATGTATCAATGAGATGACTGTAGAAACGCGTGCAGCCCCATGTCTTCATACCTAGTGAACACACATTCTTATAAGTTTTGGTCTGCTGGCGAAACTTAGAGGGCATGCTACGAAACTGTTAATGATGTGAAATCTATTACTGGGCACAGCTGAAGGGTACTACAGAGCGAGATTTGAGCTTCGATTTGAGATTTCGAGCTTTGTTGAGCTGAAAGAGTTTGCTGTGTCAGAGGATCTGCTTGAGCTTAGCTAGATCACAATGGCAACAACTGTCGGGAAGCGCAACATGTTCATTAATTCTATTTTTAATAATATTTCAAAAAATTAAACCAGACTGTAACATGTATATGTCATCATAGTTCTGTCTGGTCCTGGAACATTTACAAAAAACATTGTTGAAAAATAATAAAATATTTTGCCATCATCCGGAGCCTGAGCTGGTGTGTCAGGTTGAGAGGTTCCGGCTAGAAATAGTCAGGCTCACCTCAACGCACAGCTCTGGCTCTGGAACCAGTCTCCTTGAGAGGGGTTGGACACTCTTTCACTCTGGAGTTGTCCCCGGTGAGAGGCGCCGAGCAGGAGTGGGCATACTTGTTGCCCCC
>NC_051431.1:28860730-28921122 GCF_001649575.2 Kryptolebias marmoratus | reverse complement strand
AGGGAAGTCTGGGTCTCCCTGCTTAGGCTGCTGCCCCCGCGACCCGACCCCGGATAAGCGGAAGACAATGGATGGATGGATGGATGGATGGATGGATGGATGGCCATCATCTTAAGTCAGTCAGTGTCCTGTATGTAGGTGTTGAATAAATTTCAGCATTATAATTGACAAATTTAACTATAAAAGTTTTATTCAGGATGTGAGGGTAAGGGTTTTAATCTTGAGTAAAAATCCTCCCATTAACCAGAATTTTTTAGGTTTACTTGCATAATTTTCAGCACAAGAAATAGTTGGAAAACTAAGTTTGCAAACTTGAATCCACTCGCAATAAGTAATATTTATGCTGTGCATCACTAAGAAGCTGCATGTAGACTGAAATAAGCTTAAACAAAGAAGGATTGTAACAGTCTTTCATTATTGGTTGAAAGATGTTGGGCAGCTAATCTTTGTTTTATTTCAACTATGTCTGACTTTTTACCCTATTTGTAACTTCTGCAGGTGTGCACTGCTCTGACCACTGCAGTTTCACATGCTGTCACACCTGTTTACGCTCGACACTAATGTCAGAGGACAAAGAGTCAAACACAACATTTTTACACCCCACTACCTTATTTAGTAACATCTCTGACTCACATTTTATTTCTTATTTTCCTGTATGTAATCATGATTTGCATGCAGAGAGGAAAATCACACACGCAGGACATATTTACATCTATTTGTATATTTAAATGGAAGCGTGTCAGGGAAGGTGTCTCAAGTGTGCACAGTTCCACACTGATTGTATTGTACAAGAGAAACATGCTTGGATTTAGGCATAGGCAAAGTTTAATGCACCTGAATGTTTTCATTTGTTCTTTCATTGTAAGTTCACGCTATGTTTCAGTAGAAAATCCACGCAAGTCTTTGCAAATAAGGCCCCAGCTATGGAGCAGGTGATGAGTTCAGCCTCTGTTACCATGGTGATCTAACCAGACTTAAAGAAATCCTCATCTGTGTTTCTGAAAACTCAGACTTTCAGCTCATCATAGCAGCTAAACTGGGAACCTCCTTTTGTAGTCCATCCCTCTGGTGAATTACTGACCAACAGCAGAACCTCATGACACCTGAACTTCTTTTTAACAGAAGTCTGACATATATTCATACCTTCTATTGTTTTAAAGTCATGTTTATGCCATCCTATATCTCACTGAGGAAGAACTATCTCACTGTAGCCACAAAAATGAACAGTGAACCAGAGAAAGGCAGGTCATTAAAGAGTTTTACTACCAGCTGTTTCTTGGTTTGTTCAGTGTTTTTTTGTTATGGAACAAGTTGAGCACTGTGGAATGGTCTGCAATAAAACGGCAATTTATTCTCTTTAAGTATTTTAAATATCATGTGTGGACATGTTTTATTTTCTAATGTATAATAAATTATAAGGCTTTTTATTTAATTTATTGTCCTTTGTGCACCACACAGGGGAGACACCCTCCTGCTGTAAAAATGTAAAAGTTTTTTTAATGGAATGTATATTTTCAATCTAAGTTATATCTTATTTGTAAATTAACTAATGCAATTGAACAAAAGCTAACCCCATACTCCCGGAGTACCCCCCGCAGGATTCCCAGAGGGACACGGTCGAACGCCTTCTCCAAGTCCACAAAACACATGTAGAGTGGTTGGGCGAACTCCCATAAACCCTCAAGGACCCTGTTGAGGGTATAAAGCTGGTCCAGTGTTCCACTGGAACAGTGTTCCAATTCTAGAATTCGTTCTGGTCTAGAATTCTAGAATTTTTCTGGAATTGCGCTGCTCAAGGTGGCTGCATGTTGGAGTAGCTCTGTTCCATTCATTCTGAGATATTGCTTTTGAAAACATTATTCCTCTTTTTTTCTGGATGTTAATCACTTTTTTGGATGATTACTTGCTCTGGTATCGGATGCTGTGCAGCTGGAAGGATTTTTACTAAAGACTTTTTACTTTTGGACATTTTGTTGTGATGCATAACCATGACAACAATGTGAAGAACCCTGAATTCCAGTCATGGCCAAAACCAAGCAGAGTGCCCATATATTCACCGGAGGTAAAGCTCCCAGAAAGCAGCTAACCAACAAAGCCGCCCACTGGAGCGCCCCGCTGGCGGAGTGAAGAAGCCTCATCTCTACAGGCCCAGGACCGTTGCTTTCAGGGAGATCCACCACTACCAGAAGTCCACCGAGCTGCTCATCTGGAAGCTGCCCTTCTAGCACCTGGTCTGAGAGATCACCCAGGACTTCAAGTCCAACCTGAGCTTCCAGATCGTGGCCATCATAGCCCCGCAGGAGGCCAGCGAGGCTCACCTGGTGGGGCTCTTTGAGGACACCAGGACCGAGGACACATCGGGACAGACCGCTAGAAGAGACCCTTCCTGCCCACAGCCATCAACTCTTTAACAAAACCAGGATTATGAGCTACAACAACATTTAATTTCCCTTTGGGACTAATTAAGTATTTTTGAATTGAATTGAATTTTGAAAACCACATTGCTCTTCCTGAATCCGAGGTTCGACTATCCAACGGACCCTCCTCTCCAGAACCCCCGAATAGACCTTACCAGGGAGGCTTAAGAGTGTGATCCCTCTGTAGTTGGAACACACTCTCCACACAATCCAGGGGAACTGCCCCCGATGTCCACGCAATATTGCAGAATCGCGTTAACCAACACAACCCTACAATATCCAGAGCCTTAAGGAACTCCGGACAAATCTCATCCACCCCTGGAGTCTTGCCACCGAGGAGCTTTTTAACCACCTCAGTGATCTCAGCACCGGAGATTGGAGAGCCCGACCCAAAGCTCCCAGGCTCCACCTCCTCAATGGAAGATGTGCCGGTAGGATTGAGGAGGTCTTTGAAGTATTCGGTCCACCAACGCACAACGTCTCGAGTCGAGGTCAGAAGCACACCACCTTTACTATAAACAGTGTTGGTGCTGCACTGCTTTCCCCTCCTGAGACGCCGTATGGTGGACCAGAATTTCCACGAGGCTGTGCGGAAGTCTTTCTCCATGGCCTCTCCGAACTCCTCCCATGCCCGGGTTTTTGCCTCAGCAACCACCCGAGCCACATGCTGCTTGGACTGCCGGTACCTGTCAGCTGCTTCTGGAGTCCCAGAGGCCAAGAATGCCCGATAGGACTCCTTCTTCAGCCAGACGGCATCCCTCACCGCCGGTGTCCACCAGCGGGTTCTAGGGTTGCTGCCATGACAGGCACCAACCACTTTGCGGCCACAGCTCCGATAAGCTGCCTCAACAATGGAGGCACGGAACATGGCCCACTCGGACTCAATGTCCCCCGCCTCCCCCGGAACATGTTTGAAGTTCTCCCGGAGGTGGGAGTTAAAGCTCCGCCTAACAGGAGACTCCACCAGATGTTCCAAACAGACCCTCACAATACGTTTGGGCCTGCCAGGTCTGACCGGCATCCTCCCCCACCATCGGAGCAAACTCACCACCAGGTAGCGGTCAGTTGACAGCTCCGCCCCTCTCTTCACCCGAGTGTCCAAAACATGCGGCCGCAGATCAGATGAAACGACAACAAAGTCGATCATTGAACTGCGACCTAGGGTGTCCTGGTGCCAAGAGCACATATGGCACCCTTATGTTTGAACATGGTGTTCGTTATGGACAATCCATAATGAACACAGAAGTCCAACAACAGAACACCGCTCGGGTTCAGATCAGGGGGGCCGTTCCTCCCAACCACACTCTTCCAGGTCTCACAGTCATTGCCCACGTGATCATTGAAGTCCCCCAGCAGAACAAGGGAGTCCCCAGGAAGGGCACCCTCCAGTAACCCTTCCAAGGACTCCAAAAAGGGTGGGTAATCTGAACTGCTGTCCGGCGCATAAACGCAAACAACAGTCAGGACCCGTCCCCCCACATGTAGGCGAAGGGAGGCTACCCTCTTGTTCACCGGGGTAAACCCCAACGTACAGACACCAAGACGGGGGGCAACAAGTATGCCCACCCCTGCTTGGCGCATCTCACCGTGGGCAACTCCAGACTGAAAGAGTGTCCAACCCCTCTCAAGGAGACTGGTTCCAGAGCCAGAGCCGTGCAATGAGGTGAGCCCGACTATTTCCAGCTGGAACCTCTCAACCTCACACACCAGCTCAGGCTCCTTCCTCACCAGAGAGGTAACATTCCACGTCCCGAGAGCCAGCTTCTGTAGCCGGAGATCAGACCACCAAGATCCCTGCCTTTGGCCACTACCCATCCCCACATTGCACCCGACCCCTTTGGCCCCTTAATAGAACCTTTCATTACAAATTTATTTATTCAAACAGGTGATTTATATGTTGTATATTTTGAACACATTTTAAAAATCAACAAAGAAAACTAAAAAGATTTGTTCCAATGCCTCCCTACCCAACTAAAAAGACAATCGTCAAGTTTAAAGATCATTTTCACCATCATTTTTAGAACAATGTTTTCAAAACTATTCCTATCCAATAACATTGCTAAAAGCTGAAATATAAAAATATTACCAAAGCAATAAGACAACGGGCAGAGTTGCTGTCACTCACCTCATCAAGACATCCAGTTTGCAACAGCACCAATGAAGACATAGCAAAAAGTCACTGTTTTAGCTTAGCATTAGGTTAGCACCGTCCTTTGACTGTGTCAGCAAATTCTATTCATTTAGCAGCTTGTTAAGTAGCTTCTTCCCATGGTGTAAAAATCGAAAAAGCACAGATATATTCATTTTCCCCTTTCATCCTCTCTCCTTAAAATGTAGATTAAAGGTGGTGGCCAGCCTGGTGGGATTGGCTCGCTGCTAACTTATTGGGTGGCAGCTGGCTGACTTGTCGACTGGGCTTTTCTGGGACGATAAGGCCTTCACTGCTCTCAGGCTTTTCAATAATGCCTTTTTTTACCTCAATGATGATAATGATGTAGGCCTTCAACCTCTTGCTGGTACTGAGTGGTGAGATTGTTGGGAAGCTTGGGATCAGATTTGTATATTCTCAGGGCTCTCCACACAGCTGACATTGCTCCTCCTCTACCACCTGACCAGTCAACTGAAAGATGAATATCACTGCCGTAAAGTGGGATTTGTACTGGTTGTATCAGAACCACTATGCGTACAAGTACACACAGATGATATCCGAATGACAAAATACATATAAATATCAGTTGAATCTTCCATATGACGAAAAGTGAAGCCTTGATTTAATCAAACTGATATATTACAGAGGAATTTACAATATAGCAGTATTGATGGTTGTTTGTGGTGTTTTCCCATTTTGGGAACAGATCAGCAGATAAATCATGGTAAGACAGTACCAGCTGTCTGTGATCAAACTCCAGAGAAAGAAGTTTGTTCAGTGTATGATAGTGTAAGTTTTAAGGCTAGGTACTCTTTGCTCTTTAACAGGGTAATGTCATGCTTTAAAATGGCAATAAAGCATACCTGAACTGCATGCTAAAATTCTTACTCAGCTTAGTAGCTGACAACATGGCTTACTATTAACTTAATTCTCAAACAAGTTTAATGAAATAAGCATCCAGGATTTATTGTTGTTAATATTATTGACATGGGGTCATGGCATTTATCCAGACCCAATGTCTGGTCAGTTGGGACAGTTGAGAGGAGGCCCTAGAGATGTGGGAGTGGCCTGGCTCAGATGGCTATGCTATACCACCCAGAGACTCAATACCTTTCTTTTCCCCTGTCGCAGACCAGATGGAGACCATTACAGTGCCATGAAAGACCTGAGAGAGACAGAAAATGTGAGAGGAAGGTGGAGTGGGTGGTGGGGTTGTCTCACACATCCAAAATCTCTAATTACCACAACTGTTCAAATCTTTTTAGCCTGCTTTTTTTCTTACTTTTCTAATACAAAAAGCTCCCTCCCAGTATGCACTGCAAGCTCTCCTGAGAATTCCAATGAGAAACTAGACAGTTTCACACAAAACAGAAAGATTTAGAGAGAAAAAGGGAAAATGCAGAGAGGGAGAGAAGAGAGAAGAAAAAGCACATTAAAGATATGCAAATTCAACTGTCTGGGCTGAGGAGCATTAACCAGCATTAGTAAGATAGCTGCCTCTATTTTTAGTGTTTGCATCAGTGTGTGTACATGCATGTGTGTGTCGGTCTCTCTCTGTCGAGGTGTGTGATGACTTCCTTAAGCTCAGGCTTTCATGTTCTAGTGAGAGACAGGCTGGGAGTCGAGAAATGTCGGCAGAAATATTCTGCCTAATTGAGACACTTCACAAATGAAGCTGTCAAGCTGTGACTTCAAACAGAATTCACAAAGCAGCTCAGACTTTTCTAGGACAGCAGTGGGAAGCAGAATGTTTTCCTTTCTACACAAGTACAGCACAATAAACGAGTACAGGTTGCTTTCTGTATAATCATTAGAGTTGCCAAGGACCTTTTTAAAAAAGTCAAACATAGAAGCAATTCCAATCAAATTCTCATGAAGGGAAGATGAAAAATGTATTTAACTGGTTCAGTTTTATATTACACAACAATAATGCCCAAGCCAAACACTGTAGAGAGATTTCTCAAGTTCTGATGGACCGTTCAGCAGCCATGTTCCCATTTCTTCTCCACCCTTGGTTCTGTTTATATTCACCAGCCCACTTCTAAAGAATAGTCTAGTAATGAATGCTCAATTAAGATTTCAGGCATTTATTTAGAGTAATAATTTTCCCTGACATCTGTAGAGTCATCCAACTACAGTTGTACATTTTAAAATTGACTGTATCATTGTGAGACTGCCAATGCTTAAGAGCCTGTTAACTCAAAATGGTGGACATTAGGAATGCAAAGATTAACCAGTTTGCAAGGATTCAAGAACAATGTGATTTGTCCAGTAGAGCATTTGTCAATGTATGCAATTTGTGGCCTAAATTTAGCTGAATTGGTTTATTATGTCTTTGTACCAATACAATCTGGGATAATCTAGTAATTTTTGAAGTGATGTTCTATCAAATAGTTATCAGTAGTTAAAACCTGATCAGCCATAACATAGTTATAGAGAAGAGAGTATGGAGAAAAGAGCTCAAGTTTTCTTACAGGTTAGGCTAATAGTTAGCCAAATGACGAACCCTTTTTAAATAGCTTATCAGGCTTATAAAGCAACTCTTATACAAAAATGACATACTGGTGTGAAAGAACACAACATTAGCTAATATTAAGCCTCTACACTTTTGCATGATCCTGTTTGTTAAGTTTTCTCAACCGAAAAACATTGATGTGACTATGCAAATGTATGTGTGCTTCACAACAAATATCACCCAACATTATAATTCATAATTACCTTAAATTTCAAATCTATTTTAAACCCAAATATTGATTTCTTAGATTTCAACTCATAACTAAGACTATTCCATAGTTGAACTTTCAGAATTGAAACATCTATATTTATCATTGGTTCTGACTGGAAAACTTTTACATATAAATAACCCTTGTAACGTTTATTGTTCTCTTAAATAAAATAAATACTTAAAAGAACTAGAAAGGTTACTGTTTGCAGCATGATAACAAACTTGTTAATAAATCAAATCAAATTTATTTATACAGCACTTTTCAGCAACAAGGCAGTTTAAAGTGCTTAACAGTAATAATTGCTAGAGATGTCGATCAATTACTTTTAAAACCCATAAGTATGATCACTACGTAATTTTTTTTTTTTTTTCCACAAAGGTATCTTCTATTACTGTTCACCAAACCTTCATGTGTGCTGACGTCACTTAATGCATTCTGTGCATCTTCTTTGAGCCTGGCAAATGAACTACAGGTACAATACTGTCACCTACTAAGCTGGAGTGTGTGCATCAGTGTTACCTGTGTGTCAGAAATTAGAGAACTGAGAAAAAGGCAACTACATGCATTTTTTTTTTGTTTGTTTTATATTTTAACAATATATTTCCTGTAATTAATTAATCAAAATAATGCAGGTAATTCCAGCCCTAGCTAATATGTCAAAAAAATGAAACAATTTGACCAATTTTTTGAGAGCTCTTTAGAAACTCCAAACATGAACATTTAATGTTGGAATTGTCTGCTTCCACTTCTTCACTATTTTTGATCTTTAGAAGTCTTAAGAAGTATTTAAACTCTATACTCTCTATGATTCTGAGAACTTTTGTAGATAAACAGGAACAAATACTCTGAAAATGCACTAAGCACCACTGGTGACATACAGTAGTTACACACAGCATGGTTTGCTTTACCCTGATCTTGTAAATCAACTAATATTCCAGACAATATGTCACTAATCAAATTTAAATTTAAGTGTATAAATTATTTTTGTGTTTTCAAATTCTCACCATAACTAAACTTTTTGTTGTCCTGACTGCTGTAACAGTGACTGTTTACAGTGTGTAAATGTCCGTAAGAGATTAGATTTTTGTTACCATTAGTAAGCAATTATGAAGACATTTTAGTGACCTTTTTCTTTTGTATTGATCATAAATATAGGAAATTTAACTTGCTGATCACTGCTGGGTTACAGAAAGTGTGTTAAACACATCTGCAGGTTTTAGGAAAGTGTATTATAACTTTAAAACAAGCTGAGGAAGTAAAAAGTTAGTCACAATAGATAACATAGGATCCTTTGTATTGTTGAGTTGTACTGCATTAAATCTCCTTATGCGGAATCAAAACTCATTAAATCGCAGTGCCATGGTTCATGGCTGAAGTGTAATGTGTTTAATGTACTGAACTGTTGGCAGTGGGTTGACCACAAACTCTACCAGACAGTAATTCTGCATTATAATTTAACAGCTTTTGACATAATTTAATTCACACTATCCCAGAAGGCCATTTACACTGAGTAAAATGAAATTCTTTGGGAAAAAAAGGATAAACAATAAAGAAAAAAACAAATAATTAGTATATTTTGACAAAAGCAAAATCATTACTTTGGAAATGAATGTCTCCTGTCTGAAGGTGGCATGCAGGAGTTGCTGTTTTTTAGGTTACATGGCACTTTTAATGACTGTCAACTTTCATTATATTTTTATAAAGCATATTTGTGTGTGTGTTTTGGCCCCTATGCTGTGCCCAGTCAAATAAAGAAGGTAACACTAGTCAGTTTCACTTGCGGCCAATTACCCGTAGAGGCTGTCTGTCTTGTAGTGGAACCCCCTCACCACCTCTTCTTGTCCATCCAATGTTACCACACTTAAGACTGAACTCCAATCAACTCTTCGTCAAGATGTTGCCACCATGTTTAAAACAGAGCTTCAAGTTGCCCTTTGTGACAGTCTATCAAATCTGAACTGATCACTTTTAAAAGTGAATTAACCACCAGCACCTGGTCCACTATGCAGTTGAGTTATACTAGACTAAAGCAAACTGTGGCCAAGATGCAGCAGTCCCTGTCTATCTGCACTGATGGCATTGTGGCACTAATACCAAAGTATATCTGACAGAAGTGGTAACAATGTTAGATGCCAAGCGTGCAGTTTTGTAGTCTAGATCCCAAAGCCATAATATCCGTATTACAGGTGTCACATAAGATGATTCCGCTTTTAATCCATGGCTAACTCATTAAATTGTTAAAAAAGATAGCTGCTGGACAGAGCCCAGGCTCTTGTTCCAAACCCTTTTTTTCTCTGCCCCAATACTGTTCTATCCTGATCCAGGAAAACGATTTATTGTTGAGGTGAGCATTCTGTTTTGGGGATTGGGGCAGTTTTGTCTCAACGGTCTAGTAAAGATAACAAGATCCACCCCCGTGCATTTTTTTCCCGGCGATTATCTCCCTGTGAACTATGATGTAGGTAACCGAGAATTGATAGCAATTAAATTAGCACTCGAGGAGTGGAGACATTGGTTGGAGGGTTCCGAAATCCCCTTCATCATCTGGACGGATCACAAAAATCTCACCTACTTACAGAATGCTAAGAGACTTAACCCCATACAAGCTAGATGGTCATTGTTTTTCGGCCAATTCAACTTTGCTATCACTTATAGACCCAGTTCGAGGAATATCAAGCCTGATGCTCTCGCTAGACAATACTCCTTCTCCAAGACCTCCAAGGCTGATACCAATATCATTCCACCCACCTGCTTTTTGGGCGTGCTCACCTGGGACATCGAGACCACCATTACCAAGGCATTGCAGTCTGAATCGGACCCCGGCACGAATCCCGCAGGTAAAAAAATTCATTCCCAAATCCATCATCAGTAAGGTTCTGGACTGGGTCCATAATCATCGTTTCACCTGTCATCCCGGTATCTCACGTATGCAAACCTTTACCAAGAGACATTTTTGGTGGCCTACCATGACCTCTGATATAAAATACTTTGTCTCAGCCAGTTCCACCTGCGCCAGGAACAAAAGCAACCATAAACCTCCGGCCGGCCATCTTCTACCATTACCCACCCCAGCATGTCCTTGATCCCACATTGCCTTGGACTTCATCACCGGTCTACCCCCCTCAGAAGGTAATACCATTATATTAACCATTGTGGACAGATTTTCCAAAGCAGCACATTTAATCCATCTAGCCAAGCTTACCACCGCTTTTGAGACCGCTCAGCTCCTAGTATCCAATGTATTCCGTCTGCATGGCATCGCCCTGGACATTGCATCTGACCGTGGACCACAATTCATCTTGCAAGTTTGGAAAGCCTTCTGAAATGCCCTAGGGGCACAGGTCAGTCTCACCTCCGGGTATCACCCCCAATCTAACGGACAAACCAAGAGGTGCAATCGGGAGTTGGAATCTGCTCTCCGTTGTGTCATTAATAACAATCCCTCCTCCTGGTGCAAACACTTACCTTGGGTGGAGTATGCACATTAACTGCCATACCTCCTCTGCCACAGGGTTATCACCTTTTGAGGCCTCTCTACGCTAAAATCCGCCTCTTTTTCCTAGTCAGGAAACATAAGTCCTAGTCCCCTCCATCCAAATCCCTCTCCGCTGCTGTCGCCAATTCTCGAAACAAACCAGAGAAGCCCTCCTGAGAACTGCTCAACAAAAAAAGAGATTTGCAGACCGTCATCATTCCTCAGTGCCTACATATCACATTGGACAAAAGGTATGGCTGTCTACTTGTGACATAAGCGTCAAAGATACACCCAGAAAACTGGCACCTAAATTCATCGGTCTGTTCCCAGTGGAAAGAATCATTAACCCATCTGCCATTAGACTCCGTCTATCCCCTTCTATGAGGATCATCTGTGACTCTGACCATAAACTTTGACTGGATCACCACCAAAATTTAATCACTTGTTTCTTGTACCGTGTTTGAAGTTTCCTGAAGATTTCATAAAAATCCGTTCATAACTTTTGATGTAATCTTGTACAAAGAGAGGATGTAAAATTTACAATGGATTTTAAGATGGGTGAGCTTTTGTCATACATGAGTCATGATCAATATTTTTCAGTGATTAGTTTTCTGTATCTAGGTTTATTTTTCATGTTTATTTTCCTGTGATATTTATTTTGTGTTGTTCCCAGTATCTCCCTGCATTTCCTGTGTTCTACTCTGTGTCAATAGCCACTTCCTTCCTCAGTCAGTACTTTTCCATAATCAGCCTGCTACACTCAACTACACCTATTCCCTGTCAGCATTAGTCACCTATTGCCACTCTACTTATTAGCCTCAGTCCATATATTCTCTCAGTCTCTATTCATGCAGCATTCCATCACTGATGTTCTTACGTCCTGTTAAAGTTCTCTTTGTGTTCCTGTTTGTTGCAGCCATGCCAGCAACAACTTGGTGAGTCAGCATTCCTAGGTTCTCCCTCTGTGCACAATGACAACACCACTTTTACCACAGCTTATACAGCTGCGTGATGTTCAAAATCAATATGGCTAATTTTAATTTTGAACATTTTGAACATAATATTGATAATATCAATATGGCTCAGGGCGTTGTAATTGTCTTGTCAAGACAATTTCCCATTTTTTGTCATGTTAATGAAGAAAATAGAGACACAATGAAGAAAATAGGACCTTCAAGAACAAGTCAAAACAAATAAACTAAAGAAGGGAAATTATATATTGGAGGATTTGTATGGAGACTATATAAACAGAGATCCTGATTTGCTGGTGTTGAAGTAAATGTTCTTAGTGGCACGGCAAAGACTACCAATATGAACTACCCACTGAAAAGATGTAGAAACAGGTGTTTTTCAAGAGGTAGTGGGGAGACTGTTTGTTATTATTTTTTTGCATTAATACAGGTGAAAGAGGGGGAAAATAATAAGAAAAAAGATGATGTAGCTTTTCAGCACAATAGTCTTCATTAGGGGCCACCACCAAATAAGAAATGTCACCTCTAGTTTTGTGTCTGAATCTGGAAATGACCAAAAGTAGCTGGTTTGTGGACCTCAGAGCTCTGGATGAAGTGTGACAGTGCAGACATTCAGACAAAGAAGGTGATGCCATGCCACTAAGACTTTTAAAAATAAGCAGTTGAATTTTAAATTGGGTCCTTGAACTGTACGTGAGTGAAGGAAGGACAACATTTTTCTTCACTGGTTTTACTAGTGTTTACTAATACTATCAATTGCTCCACACTGTAATTATTATGTTTTATGCATTACTAACTCTGCCAATTAGGTGTGACAGTGTGTTTAAGGGCATGAATGAAACAATACAGAAGGACAGAATTAGTATGCATTACGGCAAAAGGTTATCAGATTATGGTAAAATGCAGGTTTGTCTTATTCCTCTCAAACCAACTTTATTAAAGCACCATAACAAATCATCAAGGAAAGCACAATGATCAAGAATTTAGATGTTTTATTTTGTACAGACTTTTATGTTCTATGCTTATAAAAGATGGGAATAAAGTAGTAGTAAAAAATTTTTTTTGTTATCTATCAAGATTGAATCCAATACACTTCAGCACTCAGTCAGTGTTTTGACTGCTTTTAAAATATGTTGCAGTATTGCTGCAGGGCACTAACTATTAAGTAAATCATTTTTTATAACTGAGATTACAGCCAGAATTTGGGCCTGCTTCAGTAAAGTTGAAAAGCTAGGGTAAAAGTGGATCAGAACAACAATCTTCAAGTCTCTGCTCTAAAACTTTGATCGTGAACTCTAATACTTTACTGTGTTTATCAGTGAGGTCTTTGTTTGGACAAGAAGAAGCAAGCCCTGAGAACAGCAGGCTACTGAAGTCGGCCGCAGACTGTGATACCAATGCTGCGGATAGCATATGGTCCTGGGAACTGGATACTACACAAACAAACAACACAGAGATGGACAGGCTCAGACGATGGAATTACATAGGCTGCATACTCAGTACTGTACAGACTGTCCACCCTGCTCAGCATGTGGATCTACAGTAACTGGTGTCCCCTCCCACTATTAGCATTTTTATGAATAATTATAGGATGCCTTTTAACAGGCACTTCGGCCTATGGTTGACGACACTTGAATGTAGCTTCTAACATCCAGCTCTTACACAAAGTCCTCAGATGCACAAACATATTGTAAAGAAAAAATACATAAAGCAAGAGAAAGAGATGCTCATCTGAGACACCCAATACAAAGATTTTAAGCTAATCTTCAATGTAAAATAACAAAAAAAACAGATTAAGCTGAAAAACTTTTCTTGATTAAGGTAGTATGTCACTGGACTGCAACTGTTGGGAACAAGTTGGCAACACAAAATTGTAGGAAAATTGCAAAAAAAAAAAATAGGCAAATGTTTGGTTGTAATTGCACTAGCGAGCTGTATGACAATGTTTTGAATGGTGACAATGTTTGTTTTTGTGTGCACAACTTGAAAAACTGCATGCTTGGCCGTGCATATCATTTCATTGCCTACCTTGTTTGTCTTGCTTTGTACCCACATTTATGATTTAATGCTGCATTACACTTTTAAAATTAAAACAGGCAGATTTGGATCAGTTTTTCAGTAACTGTTTATTAACATTGTTTTTAGACCTGGATATTTGTTTCATATGGGCAGGTGTCAAAATAGATCTCTAGCATTCAGGAGATGGGTTGTAGGTGTCCACGACACAATTCAGGTGGGTCTGAGATGGGTTGGAGATGCCTGCAATGACTTTGTGACTATTTTGAGAGAAAAGTGTTCAATACATGCTCAGAATTCAAGTTACAGTGCAGCTGAGAACCATTGTGAATGTCACAAGACATTCTAAAGACTCCTTTATTAATTCTCTTCACCAGCGAGTCACAGCTCAGTGAGATGCTACCTTTAGAAGAACTCTGTTTTCATCAGTTACCTCTTTTTAAATTGTAGTTACTGCAGTTGTCAACTTATGTCATCTGTTTCAATTTTATCTTAATCCATAAGTTTGTTGAAGGGCAAAAATTACACTTAAACAAAAAAGCCAATGACCTGTAGAATTCTACAGGTTCTGCATTGCCATACTGTTTTAATATGTCTGCTGCAAAACAGCATAAAAAGGTACAACTGTCTTTGGACCAGATCCAGTTTATCTAAATTGATGCCAGGAGCTAAATCAAGTCATAACAAAATATGTAGCCTCATTTAAGGTGACCTTTCTCAGTTGTATGTATCTTGTAACATCCTTTTCATGCATCATTGACAATCACGATAAAAAAAAGTAACAAGCTGTCTGGAGAAGGATCCACATTTGCCAGAGCAGAAGTCTACTAGACTTAAGCCAGAGGACAGAAAGGCGAGTGGGGTCTGACAAAAAGCAGCAGGCCCAAAGTCAGCCTGGCCCGGGGTGAAAGCTGTGCTCCACAGGGACATAAACACACAGAAGCAGAGCTCCAGTCTCTCTTGTGCAACATGCGTGGAAAGACATTCACGTGGGCAACACATACATAAAAAATCTATCCAGCTCACACAATGTGCAGGAGACACTTGCAGCCACAGGGCTTTTCTACAAAAAATCTTTGTTTTATTACAGCAGCACACAAACTCACAGACACACACACACACATCTAGTATGTATACACACAAAATATTTATCAGGCAGAGCAAAGAGGCTAAAGTTTCTAATAATGTCTAGAAAACATTCAGAATCCCAAAATCAAATCACAAATCATAATTTTCTTTCATTTTGTGATTTAAAATTGGTCATATTGTTGTGCATTTCATTAGCCAACTGCTAACCAACTGCTCCTGTTGAGTAAACTGGCAGCCTTTGTGAGGTAATGCAGTTTACTAAATAAGTGTCCATCAGAAACTGTATGGAAAATATCATATGTTACCTGGTGCTTATTGACTTTCAAAATGCATGTACTGTATGTCTGTTGAACAAGCAAAAGCTCAGTCAGAGTTTTTCCAAAAATACCTATACAGTCACACACATCTTACCCACTTTGTCTGCTGCCCCAATATTATTTGATTTCATTTACTTAAAGACACATTTGAAATAACGATGAGCAGATGTGTTATTGTCATTGGCGTGGTTAGGCCTGGCCATTTGAGGCTGTATCTATAGATGCTTTCTGAATAACCAAGGATGTAAAGACAGAAAATTTTAAACATTGTAGAGCTGGCAAAATGTCAACTAGGTTTGCTATTCCTACCATAATAAAATTACCAAGTACTGTAATCATTCTAACTAGTCCAATATTTTAGGTCTACCAAAGGTTTTTTTTTGGTGGACATCCTAATATCTGCTGTTTCTTTCCAAAGCATGATAAAATGCTTTATGATGGATTCAAATCTGCACTTTCTTTGTTTGAGTGAAACGTGGCTTCACAGTAAAATCTAAACCAGTTAAATTGATGTACCTGGCTACATGTGCTATAGAAATGACAGGAAAACTGGAAAGAGAGAAGTTGCAATCTTTATTAAAATTTTTAGAAAGTTAAATAATTAGGTACAGACTTAATATCTATGCCTAAATGTTTGACTATCACCACAATTGCACTTCAGATTTTTATAATATATAATCCACATTCTTTTGACAAGTAATAACTTGGAAAACCTACAAAAAGAAGTTATAAATCTGCAGGTTTATTTTTGGGAGATTTTATCATAGATTGCTTAATAAAACTAAGAGGAAATCACCTCAAATCAATAATAACTAAATTTGATTTCAATCAAATCAAATTTGGTTCTTTTCAGATCCACAGGGTCAGCAAATTGGACTCAGCCAGGAAGTGTTGTTTATTTTGTAAAACTTCCTTGGGAAAAACAGTTTCTCTGTGCAAGGAATTAACGTGGAATTCCCTACATGGTGGTTATATAGGTAATTATGTGTGTGTGGGGTTAATGAGTACACACACAAACACAAACATTACACACAAATGTATAATATTTAAGACAATATGTTAATATATTGATAATAAATTTTTCAGTTCACCTCTATATACTGCTTTCCGTATCCTGCTCTACAGTAATTATAAAAGTCTAGCCTAGAGAGAGCAACAATCCTTACTATACAGTGTAGTAGACTAATATTAGACTAATATTTCCATTGAAAAAAAAGCCTAATGGGACATGGCTGCACTCTGTCTTGTTTTTGACAAGCCTACAAGCTTTAAATACATATATGTAGGCCTACATTATACATGACAATAAACGCATCAATAAGTTTAATGAGAAGAATTTTATTCACATCCATTCCTCTCTTTCTGTTTTTGACCATTCAGTACAGGCATTCATACTTTTACATTAATGTGCCTCCCAGTCAGTACACTACAAATCTATCCCACTTGATTCTAGAGTAAACAGTGTTGAAACTGAGTAAACCTTTAGGTTACTTTCGTAACCTCGGTTCTCTGAGTAGCATGAGCGAGTGTCTCACATTGGGAACGCCCCTGGCATCACCTCATCAGAAGCTCCTATTACATTACGCCAGCCAGGATTGGCTGGAGATACGCTTGTCAGTGTCAGAGAGGGCAGAGTCCCTCCCCCTATAAATAGGACTGACGCTGCACTGAGAGTTTATTCAAAAACGTTCACCTCTTCCTGGCATCGTCAAAGCAAGGAGGGTGACCTGGTGAGACACTCACTCATGCTACTCAGAGAACCGGGGTTATGAAAGTATCCTAAAGTTCTATTTCATAGCATTCGTTTCGTGTCTCACATTGGGAATGAAAAATACTGACTCCTGTATTGCTCAGCAGAACACACTATGTGCCAGCTGTTATTTTATTATTTTATTTACCAGCCACAGGTACTTCTAGTGCTTGGTGCTTACACTGAGTACTGAATGAGCCAGTGATGATGCTGTGACATCAAGCTTGTAGAACCGAGCGAATGTGTGAGAGGAGGCCTAGCTTGCTGCAGCACAAATTTCCTGCAGAGATACCCCTCTCAGCAAGGCCCATGAAGAGCTTAAGCTCCTTGTAGAATGGGCACACAGCCCCTCTGGAGGCTGAAGCCCTTTAGAGGTATAGGCTAATGAATTTGCAGCAGTGATCCAGTGGGCAAGTTGCTGTTTGGACACTGGTTTCCCATAATGGTTCTTAGCCCAAGAGACAAACAGTTGGTCACTTTTCCTGACCTGCTTTGTTTTATCTAGATAGATATCTAAACCACATACAGGGCAATGGTTGGGCAGCTTCTCTTGCTCCTGTGAGGAGAAAGGAGGGGGATAAAAAGCCACTAACTCGATTGGGGAATATGACCCCAACACTTTAGGCTCAAAGACAGGGTTGGGGAGCAAAACCACCTTAGTTCTGTCCGGAGAAAACTTAGTACAACATGAGTGGACAGACAGAGCGTGGATTTCACCCATGTGCTTTGTAGAGACCAAAGCCAACAGAAGTGCTGTTTTTAAAGTTACTAACTTTAATTCCACTCGATCCAGAGGCTCAATGGGGGGGGGGGCAGCCAGTGCATCCAGCACCAGAGGTAAATCCCATGATGACACCATGGGTCTTGAGACAGGGAGCTTTCTGCAATCCCCCAGCTTAAACCGGCCCACTACGGGATGCTGACCTGACGTTTTTCCCTCAAAACCCTCATTACAGGCTGTAATTGCAGCCAAATACACCTTGATAGTGGAAAAAGCCTTTCCCTTATCAATCAGGTTCTGTAGAAAGGATAAAATCACAGCCACAGAACACTGGAAAGGGATTTCCTGAATTTCAGAGCACCATTTTTCAAAAATAGACCATTTGTACTCATACAAAGATCTTGTTGCAGGAGCTCTAGCACTCTGTATTGTCTCAATGACATTCTGTGGACGCCCTACAGATTGTAGATTGAACCACTCACGGGCCAAGCCCACAGAGCCAGCCTTTCTGGGTGGGGGTGAAAGATCTGTCCTCGAGCCTGAGACAGCAGATCCCTGCAAGTGTGCAGGGGCCATGGATCCTCCCGGAGAAGCTGCGTTATCTCTGCTAACCAGTGTTTTGACGGCCAGTGGGGTGCAATGAGGATCATTGTCAGGTTTTCTGCTCGTACCCTCGCTAGCGTTGGTGAAATGAGAGCTATGGGAGGGAAGGCATAGAGCAGAACCCGAGGCCACCTGTGGGCTAGTGCGTCCACCCCCAGTGGTGCATCCTGATCGTGCAGGGAGAAATACAGGGGACCCTGGTTGTTCTCCTTCAAGGCAAATAGGTCCACGGATGGTTGTCCGTATCTCTGCCAGACCAGCCTGGTCACGTCCGGGTGAAGTTTCCACTCTGCATTTAGTGGGTTCCCTCTGGAGAGAAGGTCTGCTCCACAGTTCAGAAATCCTGGGACATGAGTTGCTCTCAAGGATAGGAGGTGTTTGCTGCTCCAAATGATCAGTTTGTGAGCAAGCATGTGCAGCTTTAATGATCTCAACCCCCCCTGCCTGTTGATATAAGCCACCACGGTGGTGTTGTCCGTTCTGATCAGCACATGGTGACCTCTCAGGAGTGGAAGGAAGTGTTTCAGTGTCAAGTGAACAGCCAGCAGCTCTAGGAAGTTGATGTGGGCTGACTGCATATTTGGGCCCTAAGACCCGTTCACCATATTTCGTTCGCACAAACCTCCCTAGCCAGTCAGGGAGACATCCATTGTGACAACTTTTCTGTTCTGCACTACTCCCATTGGGACGCTCTGTGTCAGCACATTGGGGTTCCACCACGGACGCAGTGCTGCCTTGCAGGCTGCAGAAACCCTCACTCTGTGAGAACTCTGTGGATTTATCCTCTGATGAGAGGCCACCCAGCGTTGGACTCCTTTCATATGGAGACCCCCAAGCAGGACCACTGTTAATGCTGAGGCCATCAGGCCTAAAAGCCTTCTGCAGAGTCTGACTGACACCAGATGCCCTTTGTGAAACATGGACAAGCAGTCCACTATTGCTTTTACTCTGTCTTCTGTTAGTCTCACTCTGGCCTGGACTGAGTCCAGAGAGAGACCTATGAAGAAAAATAGATTGAGTAGGGATTAGGATACTCTTCTCCATATTTATTACGAATTCCAGATCCATCACATGTTGCGTTAATGCAGCTGTGTGGTTTGCAGCCTCCTGGTGGGAAGACGCAGCGATCAGCCAATCGTCTATGTACATCGCCACCCGGATGCCCCACCTCCTGACGGGGCCCACAGTCGCCTCAGTGCATTTTACAAACACTCTCGGGCTCAGAGAAAGGCTAAAAGGGAGTATGAGATATTCGTAACACTCTCCCTGAAACGCAAATCGGAGGTATTTTCTGTGTGGTAGATAAATGGGGATGTGGAAATAAGCATCCTTGAGATCGATTGAAGTAAACCAATCGCCGGGATGTAGGAAGCGCAGCAGGGAGGCGTGGGTCAGCATTGGGCCGCCCGCCAGAACTCTTGCCTCGTTGCGCGGACGGTGCTTGGGCCGAGAAACATTTGTATGTTTCTGCTTTGTTTTTTTTTTGAAGAGTTATTTTTTTAGTTGACTGATGTCACAGCTGATAAGGTACTAACTACTGATAACTATTACAGAACATCGCTTCAAAAATAAGCAGACTATCACTTTAACTTGTAAAGCACATTTTACTACTAAAGTTGTAGACAGTTGTAATTCTTTTCCAGCCTCTCTTCCATGAAAAGGGGCTAAATCTAAAAAAAATAAAAATGCTCTAGGCAAGTAGAGACCTCTGGAAATCCATGCTTTCTTGAAACAACAGTATAAAAAATATATGCTATAAAAATATATTTTAAAAACGTGGGGGTTTTAGTCCTTGGTGGCATATCAAAACAGCACAACCACACCTGTGAGCTATTGCTAATATTATAGATGAGATAACACATCATGGAATGCAACAGAAGTGAGAAGACAGCAGCAGCAAGGAGGCAACGCCTCTGTCTGACTGTCTGAATCGGAACGCTCTAGTGTTTTTTTGTTTACGCTTGCCCCACCCTCTCCCCTACTCAGTCTTTTGTTCTTTATCACTAAAACACTTGGAAAAACAATTTAGTGTTCATGCATGTATGCATGTGCCTACATCTCAGAAAGAAAACATTTCAGGACACAAACACATTCATATTGACACAAACAGCTAAATGGGAGTGTGTGCTGCTATTTCACAATCTTCAGTCAGGATCTACTTGAATACATTTATTTTTGCTGAAATAAACGCACAAGAAACAAATGCATTTGTATGAACACATACACCCACACACATGCTCACTCCTCTCTGAGCAGCAAGCTCAATCACGTCAGACAAACAGAAAAAGAGAGGCTGTTAATAATTGTAAAACTATATTGAAATAAATTTAATCTTTATTTCTTTACTATTGGTATCACTTTTATTTTACACATGAAGGATAACAATTTGTTGTCCTTTATAAAGAGGATTTACAGAAAACAATGTAAACATGGTTTGCGCAAGGGGTTTCTGTTAAAAACCAGAGAGAAACCTCCCAGTCTCATGATCTGTTCAGCTGAGAGGACCATAACATTTGACACTGTAGTATGACTATTACAACAATGGCATAAGACCAATTAAAGGTGATTGTAGTTTAAAAATCTGATAAAAAAAAGGCAGCAGAAAATATGCATTCCATTAAGGTCTCTTCCAAAAACATTGGTCTCTTTGAAATCTGCTTCAGCATACTTGCTCTGTTTTTGTTTTTTACGCTACTTTTAGCTAGTCATATGCCACTATTAGCTTGTGCTACTTTCAGCTTTTTGCTAACATTTTTTAGCCCTATTTTAGCTAGTGTTCTGTTTTTTAGCTTTAGCAACTTTTCAGAGTTTCAGCTTCTTCAACAAATTTCAGCAAAGTCATTCAGCACTCAGCGCTCACACTGTATTGTCACAGGAAAGGCAGTTTCTCTAGTTGTTAAATTCCATTTCGAATGATCTTATGCTACATTTTCACTTCAAAGGTTGTGTTGTAGCAGTGTGGGAATATCTGCGGCTGTTTGGGAAATCACCAGTTCTGGCACTGAGCATGAAATTAGAAATCTGTTGAAGTGTTTCACTGTTACAAGAAAAAAAGCTTTTAATGCTAAAATCTGTTCTTCATTGTTTAGGAACTATATGCCAATTATTCAAAATATTGTGGTTCAACAAGCATGACTTTATACTATTCATAACCTGGCAAATCCCTTTTATTCTTTTAGTGGATTTCAGCAACACGATCAGTGGTTAAACTGACAAAAACTCTCCTTTGCTCTCACTAATCAGCACAGAATCCACTTTCTCACACAGTTCCGCATGAAAAGTTTTCTTCTCAGTTTTGTGCGTTATTAGACTTGACTAGCTCATTTTTCATTTTGACAGCTTCATTAAAGTCTCCTGAAAAGGCTCAAAATATTTGTGTGTGTGTGTATGTGTGTGTCTGTCGGTATGTCTGTGATCAAGAATATCGTTGGCTGTTTTCCTCAAGTCTGCTCGTCCTTGACACTATCTGAAGCACAGCTTTGCTTTTTCCCTCTTCTTGGCTCTTTATCTTTCAGCATCCACCTCTTTTACATTCTTCTATCATTCATCTTGCCCTGCTTCATTACCCTCCATTATTCCCATCATTTTACCAGCCTTTCTTTCAACCTCCATCTTATCACTCCTCCTCCACAATGCTTGTGCGAATAACGATTTTTTTTTTTTTTTTCCAAAAGAAAAAAATAAAACCTCACTTGTCTGCTGGCTAGCAGTTTGTCCCCAGCTTTTCCAAACCTTTCCCTTCGTTGGGATTGGCTAGCTGCAGCATGAGCTGTTTTGCTATTGGCTGCTTCTAGCAGGTGAGGCCTGGCTGTGCCACTTAATCAATGCCCTGCAGTGGGGGAGGCATGTGCCAGACCCACGGTGCAGCAGCAGCAGCAGCCGTCAGCACTGGCAGCTCTCCATGAAGCTGAGCTTGGGGACTGTTTGACCTTCAGGTGGCCGAAACCAGCAATGAAACACACAAACTCACATCTGTGCACAGAGATACACACACACACTCGAGCTGAGCATGTGTTTTCCTTTCTCATCACGTTCTATCCCAAAATGTCTGCAGGCCACACCCTGCACTCCACCTTTCCTCTGCAGAGGAGAACACTCAGCTTCTTATTTTGGAACTGTGAGAGGAGCGAGAGTGCATGGTTTAGTCTTCTGTGAGCAAGAAAGAAACTCAAACCATGTATGTGCACACACACAAAAACACAAACTGCAAAGGGAGACGGATGCATATAAAAAATACTTTTAAAAAAAGAAAACTAAATTCTACCTCTGTATTATCTAGTATTACTTTCTATTACTATCTGTATTATCCTTATACTGTCGTTGCACAAATCAAGGATATCTGCAGCATTCGTATATCTGTCTATTTATTCTGGACCAAAAGTAAAAATGAAAAAAAAAAATTTTTTGCATTTTACTGCACTTTGTCTCACCAACTACTTTTGGCTGATACTGCAAAGAACTGGAAAAAATATATATCACAACAAATTGGTCGCTTATAGGAGCGTTAAGCACAACAACTCTCATCAGAATCATTCCAAGTACCTACAATTCATGTGCCATAAAGAGATTTGTATTTACACCACAACTACATTTTCAAACAGATGATCATAATATCCTGTTGAGGTTTACCCAAAACAGACAAAATTAAAGGCCTAGCATTCTTTGAAGGAATGCTTATTACCTGCCATCTTTCATGTCAGAGTTTTAATGTGAAATCTTTCTATGCTGAGAAGTAAGTTTTTGCCATTTTGATCAAACCTTGACATGACATGACATTATGCACAATCTCATGCAATCTCAGTAAATTTTGCAATGTGTTAGGTATGACTCTTAACATCTACCACATCAAACTTCAGCCCAAAATCTGTTAATTCAAATAGGTTAAAGCCATTTCAGTGTTGACTAAAGACAGTTAGGTGTAGTGGCCATCTTGAATTGACTTCACACCAGAAGTTAATAACTTCTAGCTGTAAATCTAATATTTACTTTGTGAGAGTTTCAATAAAATCTGTCCAGTGGTTCATAAGCTATTTTGCTAACAGGTTGGCTACAGTAGTTATTGGTAATGTTTTAAGCAAAGATGTGCAATCTGTAGTTGAGAATATTATAATATTATTATATATAATATAGAGTTAATGTTAAGAATCACTGTCAGCTACCTCTAACACACTAAATTTTAACTAAATAATTGGATAACTGAATAAGTTACAGCCAGCATAAAGCCACTATACAGCCACTTTTGTGTTTGTGACAGTTGCTTAGCTGTAGTGGCCATTTTGAATTGGGTTGACCCAAAATGTAATCACTTATAGATGTACATTCATTACTTTCAAAAAATTTCATTAAAATTCATCCAGTGATTTTGTGCTAACAAAACAGTCAAACAAACACACACACACTTAAGTTTGTGTTTCTGTCCTTATTAATACATTGTACTGAACTCCATTCATTTCTCTAGCTTAACCCTGACACTTCCCCTAAACTTAACCATTATCAGTACATGACTAACCCTAACCTAAACCTAATCCCTATCCCAAAAATAACGTTCCACTGTATTAGGACCAGGCTTAGGTTCCAACATATATTGTATGTCATATGACAATATTTATGTCACCAGGGCACACATCAGGTGCTGATATTAACTCATTTTAAAGTCCTTAAAGCTGAACTGAAAAGTGTTTTAAAGCCAATATCAGTTCAAAGAAAATCATAAAATCTGCTTGTTGTAAAATTTTCAAAAAACAAAATACTATTTTATTTTTAATACTGAAAATTAAAAAAACACACTGGTGTTTTTGGCTTTTTCTGTGACACCACTTCAAAGAGGAGTACTGCTCTGACTCTTATTAATGCAGTGGACTGGCTTCACGCCAAAGAAGCAAGACCTTTTACCAGAAGCAGTCTGAACTATTTTTAAGTTTTAAAAGAAAGCAAATGGAGAGGAAAATGTCACCACAGAGAAGCAGAGGAGAAACAAAAGCTTTTACTTTAGGCAAGAATGCGCTCTGCATTCAGGTATAAGCTGCCTACAGGCTCGACAGCCTGAGATCAGTTTGGGATTCAGATCAGTTTGTTATTAATAAAAAAAATATAGACAAATGTGTGATTAAACAAATGTAAAAGTCTGAAACTGCTATTGATTAGTTTACACTGGTATGAGAGTGCACAGACACTACTTTATTATTCCTATCAAGTGCGCTCCGATTTCTAATGAGTTAGCATCCAGTTAGCATTGAGTTAGCTTTGAGTTAGCCATGTTATCTCTCTCTTGCCAGTGTATTGATTTGCAGTGTCATGTGCTGATGTCATGACAGTGATCTGGGGGTAATCAGTTTGCACCGTTCCACATTCCCAACTCAGTCATTATGTGCATTGTTTTGTTGGCCATGATGGTCCTTGTAATCATCGGAATCTGATTTAGAAGAGTTTTCACTAGATTCCAGAGATCCAGTTGTCGGTTCAGGCTCATACTGGTATGGTTGTGTATCCATTACTTCCACAAAGTCTTCTGGCATTTCATCATATAAAAAAAAGGCTTCTTCTTCCATTTTCACTAGTAAACAACCGGACAGTAGCAGCATTTTTGGATCGTCAGCAATCTGTTGGAGCCAGCAGTGGCACAGCACATGTCATGAACCCCACTAATCACCCCACTTTGGCATTTATTGACTAAAATGCTAATGTTTAATGACATCTTAAAAGGCAATCAGTGCATGCATTCAGATGCTGATCAAATGTTGGCATTTTAGTTGAAAAAATCTTACCAGTTTATTTAAGAACATCAACTCAGCCTATACATTTCATTCTGCAGTAAAAATTATCTTGCTTGAACTAACATCATTTTCAATTAACTAACATGATTCTCAGTAAAGAAATATGATAAATCAATCTATTTCCACATTGGTGTTTAACCTTGACCTTTGGCAGGATAACCACCAAAATTTAATCACTTGTTCCTTGTACCATGATGAACGTTTTCTAGAAATTTCTTGAAAATCTGTTCATAGCTTTTTGAGTAATCCTGTACACAGATAGCCACTCAAAAAACAAACAGACGCCACCAAAAACATAACCTCCTTGGAGTAGGCAACTAGACTCACTCAGAGTTCAAACCTCTGCTAAGTCTGTAGGGTCACTGACCACTTGGAATCCTTTGAAAATTCCTAAATCCAGATCGTCATCTGGGTCATGAACAAAATCTAATCGCTTGTTCCTTGTATCATGTTTGATGTTTCCTGAAACTTTCATGTACATTTGTTCATAACGTTTTGATTAATTTTGTGCACAGAGAGACTAACAGACAAACAAACACTACCAAAAACATAACCAACTTGGGGGTTGTAACTAGTCATATCTGCATTAGGTGACGTACCTGTCATTGGCTGCCTAGATACTGCAGCAAAAGAAGCAAATGAAAACAACAACGTTCCAGCATTATTCTATGTAGTGCAGTCTGAATGACTACTACTGGGCCTGGACCTGATTAAAGCAAAGTGACTTTCATTAAAGAAGATAATGCAAAAGAACTGACACAAAAACATGTAGGGTGAATAATGTAGATTCTGCTTCAGCCCACCGTTGTTGATGTATTAAAGGATTTATCCACAAGGTTCAAGTAAACAACAAAGTTAACCCATATGACAAACACTGAGCACCACTGATACAATTGAAGATTCTGAACAGGACTTGATCTCAGAGATAGCAGAAATCTCCCCTCACCAAACTGAGCTCTTGCTTGCTAATTATAATGCTAAATGTGAAGACTGTCGTGAACTTACAAAACTGCAACAAATAATAAACTCAGGATAGCCTAAAGTGAAGAAAACCCTTACAAAGGAAGTCAGACTTTACTTTCTTGTGTATCATGAACTGGCTACAGAGACACCACTGATATTCAGTGGAAAATGTCCTGTAGTTTCCAAATCTCTGTGAGAAAAAGTTGTGCAACTAAAGGTTGTGTCTGGTTTTGGGGTTTCTTTTTTGTATTTAGGGTTATTGTTGTTTCTCACGTTTTAGTTTGGGTTTATTTTATTTTGTTAATTAGTTATTTTTATGTTTAATTTGGTTTTAGTTCAGTTTTTGCTCCTTGTGTCTTTGCATTTCTATCATCATTCACTTGTCCCCAATTATCATTTGTTTACCTGCCTTCCCCATCTCCACCTGCTCCAAATTAGTAATCACTCACCTGTGCCCACTTCCCCTAATTACCCTCTGCCTTTTAAACCTGGTCGTCTCCTCCACTTCCTCACTGGTCCGTTGTCACTTCATGTGCTGTCTGGGTTCCCTCATGTTCTCTACGTTTTGGATTTTTGTTATCGTTTTGTTCTGCTGCCTCGTCAGCTTTTTGTTTTTATATTTAAAATAAATTATTTTTATTGCTGGAACCACAAGATGAGTCTGCACATTGGGTTTGCCTCTATTTTCACCCAACCTGACAGGTTGTGCTCATGAAGGACACTAGGGTCGCCTGTGGCTGTTCTACAAAGGGAAAGCCATGCACCAAGCTACACAAAAGACTATGATGACATCCCTGTGATTCGTAGTCAATCCTACTATGCATTTAGTTACTTCAGCTGACAGTATTATCAGCCAAGTTTCCTTTGTAATTGCCAGATGTTTGTTTCCTTTTCTGCCTCGGTTTATCATCTTTTGTAAATGCATATTGAATGACTCTTTATTTTTCATGTATATAATTTCTTCCTTCCTGTTTTTTTATTTTATTTTTTGCACTCTCACAATCTACTTTGTACTTTACCAATTCAAATATTAAAACATTCAGCTCAATCAAGAAGTGTGCTTTAACGTTTGGATTTTGTAATTTTTTTGAAATATTGAACTTTTCTTATACAACTTTACTTATAAAATTTCCCATATAGAAAAACATTGAGATTTCTAATTCCTTCAAAACTTTCTCTATAAAATCTGTTAAAGCTTACTTGCTCTGTTTTCGTCTTCATTCTCCATTAAGCTTTTAGCTACAATTTTGCTGGTTTTAGCTATTAGCTATGATTTTGCTCATTTTAGCTTATACCTACTTTTCTGCTCATTTTAGATTTTAGCCATTGTTCTGGTGACTTTAGAATAGAGTACTAGATTTGCTAATTGGATCTGATTTTAGGTTTTATCTACTGTTTTACTTGTTTTAGACTACAGCTACTTTACTTTTAACTTTTCATTGTTGTGCTCAATTTAGCTTGCTTCCTCTTTTTTATCTTGTTTTCTAATTGTTTCATCTGTTGTTCTGCTTGTTTTAATTTAAAAAAATAAATTTTATTCATTCAACACTTGGCATTCACACTGCATTTTCACAGAAAGTGTACATTAAAAAAAATCATGTTTTCTTGTTCTTTATGCAGTGAGGTTGCCTAAGGAATTTCTTTTTCTCAAGAAAATTCTTGAAAAAAATCCAAATACGGTAAACACATTATATATATATATATATATATATATATATATATATATATATATATAGTTATTCTTTTGGATATGCCTACTTCATACACTCTTTTTAGCTAAAAGTGGATTTATTTTATGTCATGCAGATTTTCTAAGATTTACTGACCAGGTGAATATCAGTCAGAATAGGTTAGGGTTTTATGGAGCTGGGTTCTTAAATAATTTATTTTCTGTGCTCTTGGTTCAGTCTTTAGTGGATTTCATTGCTCAGATATTTTCTATTTCATTTTGTAATAATGCTTTATATTGCATATTTCAATAATCTCGATTGTTTGAGACAAAAACCTTTTAAACTCTCTGCCAGAAGAAGTAACACATAGAAGTCTACCCAGTCTTGATAAAAACCAAAGTTCTTATCAACTTCAGTTTGTTATTCTGATTTTCTTCACTAGGGTGTTTTCAGGCTTTTGCCTGCTGTGGGTTGACTTCACAGGGAAGTGGTGGCCAGTTAAAGAAGTCACCATTAAGGATAGAAAAGGTCATCTACTTAAAATAAAAATCAAAAACGCAAGAAAACATATGCAAGTAAAAAACAAACATAATATCATTCTAATAAAGTTTAACAACCAACCTACATCCAGATAAAAGTTAATCTGTGCACAGACCACAGTCCATCCTGTGTGAAGACCTCTGTTTTAGAGTTTCCTACTATTTCCACACTTTAATTTTCTTTTATTCATTAAAGTCAACCTACTCATTTGTCTGCCTTCCAAGTGAAAGCCTGCATTTGAGTCATCTATCCAACTTCTCAACCTATGACAACGGAACCTAGAAGGTCAAATGAATTATTGAAAATGTGTTTATATTTAGTTCCAATTAAAAACTTTCAGTCTTCAAAGTGGATTTATCCAAATACAAGAAGGCTAATGCTAAAATAATGATTCAAGTTGAGCAGGACAAGAGAAATTACATATATCTGTTAGAAAATCATTTACTCATATAGTTTACTGTTGGAAGACAAAACATATCAAACAAGCAACTTCTTAAGGAGATATTGTACAACATTATTATATTGACATCAAACTGCTAGTTAGATGCAGGTGCGCAGCAACCTGAAGAGCAATGAGGAGAAATATTTAGACACAAATTTGACCCGTCTCCCTTTTCATCCTACCTAAACATGGTTTTATTATCGCCTGCAACCAAAGGCAAACGCAGTATGATAATGTCTGTGTGTGATTGTTTGTATGTACTGCAAAATAGCTCATGATCAAAAAGACAAATTAAAACTTTTAGAAATTAAGTTAATCTACAATCGATTGTCTTTTGGAGTCAATTTCATTCAAGATAGCTGCCATAGCTAAGCAATATTGTCAAACACAAAAAATGGCTAAAACTATTTCACAGATATTAGGCTTAAATTTTGTGACATTTTAATTCAATCTTCAAAAAACAATCACTGGAATCAACCAAATTCAACACTGCCACCACAGTGAAAGGACACATGAATCACAAAAAGGGCTATAACTCTGTCAGTGTTGCAAACACTGAGCTAAAATTCAACTTGATAGTAGCTGAGAGACATGGATAACACGTACTCCAAGTACTACACATTGCACAACACTTTTGCTTAAAACTTTGGCATTAATTTTTAGAGTCAACACTGTCTGTCTGTTAGCAGAATATGTCATAAACCACTAGATGAATTATAGTAAAACTCTCAGAAAATAATAATTGGATGTACATCTATGACTCATTAACTTATGGAGTCAATCCACTTCAATCTGGCTTCTACAGGTGATTTGCCACCACAAAAATAGCCCCAGTCAATTTTAAAATTATTTTGCTAAATTTTATGATAGTAGCTGGTCATTGTCCTCAAGATATACTCTGAGCACTAATAAAGCTCAAAATATCTCACTATATCGTAAGAGGTAACAGATAAGGTCATTTGCAATTTTAGACCAAAATGGGTACAATTGTCTCTAACATGCTGACAGTTACAACCTGCTTTAAAACTCATTTTAACAGTTAGCTTACTTATTATCACTCCTATCACACATACTCACATCCTCATTTGCCCCATTGCCGCACTCCTGTCTAGACTCTTTTTCCACATCTTGTTCTGTCCTCCAACGCCTCACACACACACGTACACAAACACACATCCTGCAAGCCCTGTGCAGAGCCAGTCGGCCCCCCACGTTGTGTGCCCATTAACAGACCTCTGTTCACTGTAATGATGCCTCTCCTTATGTTCATGCAGATGCTGCCGTGCTGAATAGGAAGGGAAAATGCAGGATCCTCAACATCCACATTATTTTTTTCACTGCCACTCTCTGCTGTCACATGCTTTAAACACAAGAACAAAGGCTTGACAGTTAGCTCCAGATTTTATTTCTTTGCATATCAACATCACTTCTGCAGTGCTGGACTCCATAACCTGTTTTTGAAGTTGCACATGTAGCAAGTTAATTTTTTATGTATGAACATTCTCAAAACATGGAAAATTGTTTATTTTTACTGTTACTATTTTGAGACTCATTCTCTTTATTTTTGTTACCAAGTTCATGGTTCCGAACATTGCTTGTTGCATGAGGACAGTAATTAGTGTGACACACCCCGCTCCATGTGCGCAGCTGGCGCTTATTTTGCCACAGTTAAAATGAGCTGTCTGTGCTGGGAGTTTTCTGTGTTGGGAGCTGTATCAACTGTCCACTGATTTGTGCCTTTTGCTGCTGTTTTAAAGGGTGCAATAAACGTGCAGTGTCCAGAAAACTGCTTCTTGTGTCTGTGTGCCGATTCTGATGACCATTCGGAAGCTGCTACATGAGCAAATGAGACACGTACACAAGCAGCTTCTGCTTTTGCCCTAGCACGTGCTGCTGTAGCACTGACTGTTGACATACTTGAGTGTTTCGAACTTGAACCCACACTTTTTTAGCTTTTAACTGACACCCCATCTTGAGGAGGCTTCACATATCAGTTGACATAACTGCTTTAATGATGTTCCGCCAGTTGCAAACCGTCTTTTTACTGTCCTGCTCTCCTTGTGTGTGTCCAACACAATTTAGCAGTAAGCCTAACTCCAGTCGAATGAATACGTGAGTCAGGATGTAGCTTCCTTAGCTCCAATTTATTTAGATGAACCACGTACACTTTTAACATGGAGTAAAACTGTAGGATAGAAACAAAATAGTTACTTTTAGCTTAGCGTCATCAGAAGAAAGTTAAACACAGAAAATCTAGAAAATCATGCTTGCTTTAAAATAAATCAGCTTGAAACCATCGGCGTCAGCTATCGTAATCAAGTCTTACATTTACTATAAACATTCTCCACATATACACCTTAAATGAAATTCTACTCCTGAATATTAAATCAAAACTTACAGACGGTGATGTCTCTGGCGTAAACAGAAAGCAGATTGCAGTGCACCAGCTCAGTGGCCTAGTGGTAGAGTGTCCGCCCTGAAACTGGGAGGTCGTGGGTTCAATATCATACCAAAGACTGCAAGACCGTGCTTGACACTCACCATTAAGGGTTGGAATTGGGGGGTTAGATCACCCAATGATTCCTGAGCGCGGCACCCCTGCTGCTCACCGCTCCCTCAGGGGATGGGTCAAAGGCGGAGAACAACTTTCACACACTCAGGTGTGTTACAATCGGTGGATCTTTCTTCTTTCTTTCTGGATGAACTTCCTCACATGTAGCTTACTGAAAACTAACAAAGATGGCTGACTTACTGTTACATGTCCAAGCTGACCTTCAAAATAAAATATTTCATAAATAGACAGATTAAACATTAAACACCTATCTTACAACAAATTAAAGCACAGAACAGCACGTCATCTTGCATCTGGCCATAAGTCTTCCCAAGTATTTATGATAAGCATACCAATTGTCAAATATTTTTGTCATGTTGTAAATGGTATTGAAGGCTCACTGGTATAATGCAGGAAAGGCAGTGGACACAGTACTGAAGTGTTGATCCTCATCATTAATTTTGTTTTGTTTGTTGTAATAAAATAGGAGACAACAGTTTAAACTCACAAACTTTATTCTAGTAACTGTTGAGACTCCATTACAGAAAAAGGCTCACCAGTATTCTCACTCTGTTCTGTATTCTAACACAGTCTCTTCTGCTCTATGGTGCCGTCTGGTGACAAAAAAGAATAACAGCAATAGAACAGAGCAACAATGCATTTACTGTGTAAACCTAAGAACCCAACATCTATGACAGAATATATTTGGCATATTTGTCCCCCCTTGTCCTTTGTCCCGCAACACCCTGTGCGGGACAGCCAAAAGTCCAGCATTTGGCCCTCACACGCCAGACTTTGTATTTCTCACGCAAAAAAAAACACACACGCACAGCCTTTTTATCACTTTAACGCTATATTTTGCGAGTTTTCAGATCCCTTTGGCATTTTTTTAAAGTGACTAGCGACAAATCTAGTGACTTTGGCGGCTCAATGTGTGAAAGCACTCATTCTGCAACGTGCCGTAAGCCCCGCCCACTTCCCCAAGCACTGACAGCTGTCAATCTTACAGCAGAGAGGAGACCCGCTCCAATCTGTGTCCACAGTGGCGCTCCCGCATGCCCCCTCGAGCACACGCGGGTGCGCGATTGTTTTCGTGTGAGTCGTGTTGTCATCTGATATCATAGAGCTAAAGATGGAGAGGTAGAAAACTGAAGAGGCAGAAAGATAAAGATGTAGGCATGAAAGATGAAAGCTTTTCAAGAGGAGGCCTGGAAATGTTCAGGTTAGCTAAAGCTACTAATACTAATAAATAACAAGTAACCACTGTTTACTGATCAGAATTTACAATATAACAGCTGAGAGGATGGAGAGAAAGATCAAAACTTGAGAGCCCTGATCTTAAGCAACTATGATATGTGTTTAATTCAAATTAATTGATCAGAATTCAGGAAAATCATGTTGTATCTATGATGTTTGTGTGTATTTCTGTGAGTGGGTTTTTTGCATGATGTTTTAAAGACACGATCAGCTGAAGAATAGATAAGCTGTGTCTTGCAAAACTTTTTATATACAACTGTATATATTTGGGCAGACAGACTTAAACACAGATAATGTAATACTTAAAATGTGAATGTGTGTGTATGTGTATGGTTGGGGGCAGGTGTGTGTGTGTGTGTGTGGGGGGGGGGGCTATGTTGCCCCACATCGACATTACCAAATGTTGGCAAGTATGCATTTCCATGCTCCGTAAGAAGTCATGAAATCGAATCTCAGTCATGTGGTTGTGTGACGAAAATTGTGTCATTTTTTTTCGCATAGCAACTATGTCCACCCCTTTATGACACAAGGTCTGGGACGAACTTTTTCACACAGGTTTTTGCATTAAGTATTGTGTGATTGGTCAGAACTAGTTGTTGTGAGCGTGTTAATAAGAGAAAGCTGGTGAGCTTTAATGGAGTTTGCTTCTACTGCTCTGCTAAGAAGAAACTGACCGAGGCTGTGAGAAAATACAGCCGTCTTTATGACTGGTCCAGCAAAACTTAAAAACCTATGAACTTTAAAAGACCATGGAAACACAGGTGGCTCAGTGTGGCTGTGGTGGTTCTTGCATTCTCTCCCTATGCATGCATGGGTTTTCTCTTGGTAGTCCAGGTTTTTTCCACAATTCAGAACCATGAATGTTAAAATATTAGGTAACTCTAAATAGTCCCTTAGTGTGAGGGAGCATGTGATTGGTTCTTTGTCTCTGCGTCCCTCTGATGGACAGGCAACATGTTCAGGGAATACCCTGCCTCTCGTCCAATGACTGCTGGACAGGAACAGGAACAAACAGGTAAAAAATTGAATGGAAAGACATCAGCTACTCAATTGTAGTTATGACATTAACAGACCAATTTTTGAAGTAATGCATATTGCCTGCTGCCTTTCATTTCAGAGTTTTAGACTAAGATCATCTCATGTTGAGAAATGTCATTTAAAAAAATTCTTGAAAATAACATTATGCACAAGCTCATGCAATATTGCAATGTCTCATGAAAACTTGCATGATCTCTTAACAGTTGGATTATGTTTTAGAAATGGCTGTCAATTACTACCACACAATATTTTTGCTCGGTATCTGTAAAATTCACTGCAATATTGCCACTTTTGTGCTGGCTAAAGTTGATTAGGTGTGGTGTCCATTTGAATTGGGTTGACTCCAAAAATGAAACAGTTGTAGAGGTGCAACCTGAATAGATGCAGATTTTGTGTTGGACTTTAGAAACCAGTCTTGCTGAAGGCTATTTGGGTTGAAACAGCATGTAATGCAGTAAGCTCTCCACAGGAACACACATAGTGTGAAGGTTTGGTGTAAACATGTTAATGCTGTTCACACAATTTAAGAATAAAGAAAGTAAGTAAAATTGTGTGGTTTACTTTAGCTTTGTGTGTTCTTTACTGATGCTTAAAACATTCTTGGTAGAAACCACAAACTGAAAATTTTACTCTATTTTAGGAATTACATTTAGTGCATCAACAAGGATTTAATTTTTCTTTGACCTATAGTGAAGACAGTGTAAAATATTGTAAAAAAAAAAAAAAAAAAAAAAAAAGAAGAAAAACAGGGACCACTGACTTGTACGGTCTCAAACTTTACTCGTTGTGTCTTCCAGAAAAGCATCTGTGCAAACTGCCTTTTTTTGTACCCCCACAATATGCATGTTGGATATTTAATAAATTAGAACCATCTGTGTTATCTGGCTGTGTTGATGGATGGCGAAGCCCCATATTACTTTGATGGAGTTCTCTGTAACAAATCTCACTCTGTAGCACTGCCAGCAGACCACCTGCTGAAATTTGTTTGCATTGAACCACCAGCTTGCTCTTACATGTACATGAACAGTAAAACACATGGTTACTTACAGACTGCCTGGTGTCATCTGTACACCCAGGTATGCAGATGTTGCAGCTCCTGGACACAAGAAGACAATAAATAGGTCAGGTTTAATTGAATATTTATTATTTGTCAAAGCCAGTCGATCTAACTTAAAACATTTGACAACAGAAAATTTCTAAAGGAATAGTCCAGTCAACTTTGAAGAGATATTCTGTCAAATAGTTATCAATTTATCAACCATGACATCAGTCGTAGAGCACAGAGTGTGAAGAAAGAGACAAAGGTATCCGTCCATGCTAGGCTAATGGTTAACCAAATAGGGGACCAGATTTTTAAATAATGTTTCAGGCTTATAAAACAACTCTTTGTCAAAAACAACATACATATTGGTGTGAGAACGCGACATTAACTATTATTAAAACTTTACACTTTGGTATGACACCATTTCTTTAGTTTGTAGCTGTTTTCTCAACTAAACAGCATCCGTGTTACCACAAATGTATGTGTGCTGCTGAATGTACCCCTAAAAAGGCGCGTTCCTTATTAGGTTAATGAGGAACACACTATGTTTCTTCTTTTTAGAATCCAATGTAAATCTGTTTACAGATGCTAAATGAAAAAGTGAAAGGCTTTTGGTCTGATCAGTGTTGAAGAACCATGTTGATTTTTTTTTTTTGCAGGGAAATATGTTTAACATAGAAATGCACTTTGATTAATTGCAGATACAAAGAAGTATATTGTTTGAACTGCTTTTTGTGTAATGGACAACAGCTTTTTATTTAATATGACAACTTACACTGCCTGGCCAAAAAGAAGTTATCACCTGGATTTAAGTAAGCAAATATGTACGAGCCTCCTTTTGGATAGTTACTGCATGGGCGATTATGTTTTAGCTGGTAAGAAATGTGGCTGAACAATATAAAGTGAGAATGTTGACCTTACCGGCTCTACCTTTTCAAGCTAGCAGCAAACACACACCATTTTGCACCCTTTCAACTTTGGTCGACCACAAAGTCACAACATACAACCTCTTCTTTATTCAATTTTTGGAGGGAGAAGCACCCCTGCGTCTCCTTCTTTCTATCCCTGGGTCATAAGCATAACTTGAGCTAATACCATCATATATTTATATAAATATATCATATTTATATACCATATCAGTATATCTATATATATGCTTAATGCTACAATCATAGTAATCGATGTATAGTATTCTGGTACATTTAATCCAAATACATTGGACAAGAAATCCAGATTTCTGAACAATTTGATCTTTTAGAAGATCAAGAAACATTATCCTGTTCATAACATTGCTTATTAGGTGAATTCAACACTTTGTTTCAGATGAGATAACATGGCCTTCATTTGTTCATTGTATAATTTTAACATATTCGCAGACATTAAATAGTTGTAGTCATATCACAGATAAGATGAACTCATCACTACTTCCTAACATTACCATGAAAGAAAGAAATCTTTAAAATTTAGTAGAGGAGATTTTACACACAATGACTGAAGTATTGGTAATTGAAAGGGGTCAGTTGTTTGACCTGAGAGCATTCAGATCTGTAACGCTGATGAAGTGCACCTTAGTCCCTGCTGCCTTCTTCAGTTTATAAAAGATGGCGCTCTAATAATGAGAAATATTGTCTTAAATGTCTTAGCTAACATTTTGAGTACAAGTTGATTCACAACTGATGCTGTGGCTTCTAACAGCCAAATCTACTGTAAGTATGAGCATGAAAGGTAAAGGAGTGGCTTCTTCTCCAAACATTCACAGGTGAGCTGAGGTTTCCCGTAACAGAACCCTGAATACTGAGTTACCCTGCAGAGCTGCTCTGTTCCATTCTGTGCTCCTGTTGGGCTGCTCCACTGTAAATGTGTGCCAAATGCCCAAATGTGGCTGGAGATGAGCATGTAGTCGCATTTCAGAGCAGAAGTAAAACCTGGTAGAAATATGGTTATAACAGTCACTTTCACAGTCATGGCTCTGCTAAAACTCAGTTGTTAATGTGTGAATGCTAATCCAGCATTCGCACCATTATTTTCCATTGTTTTGAAAGTTTTTGTTTGTTTGTTTGTTTGTTTATTTTCCATAAATTTTTATGATCTATTTATTTGTGCATTTTAATCTTTTTTTGCTTTTTTAGATATTTATACATCACAACATTTATCTCATTCAGAAGATAGGTGCTAGGACTTTTGGCTTTTGTAGCTTTTCTATTTTTCAAAATATTTAATTATTTATAAATATTGTCCCATTGAAATGCATTAGATTTTTTAATTCCATCAAAAACATTCTTCTCTTTAAAATTTGCTGCAACATACATACTCTGTTTATGTGTCTTATGCTACTATTATCATTTTCTTGTTTTTAGCCTGCATTTTGCCACATTAGGCTTTTAGGTGGCTTTTTTTTAGATTAAACAGCTCAGTTTAATATTTTTCAGCAAAGTTGTTCAGTACTCAACATTCACTCTGCATTTCTAAAAAAAATATGATTTCTCTAGTTTCTGCTGAAATAGCCATACTTTATTTCCAGCATTTTAATAATATGGCACACTGATTCAGGGGATAATGGTCATGGCTGCACTGGTAACTGATTTTGTATGACAGACCTATTTTCTGGAGGAAGGAGCATTTCAAATGATCATGGAGCTTCACAGTGCTGTTTACAGTGAGAGTCTTAACAAAACAAAACAACACACACACAAAGCGAAAGATTTAGATCGCTTTTGTCACCGTCATAGCTTGCAGTAAAAGAGAAGCAACAAAAAGTACAGTTCAGACTTTCATTCACATCTTTAAAATGTGATGTGTCCCATTGCAAACAGTCTATTCTGCGTAATTGCTGACCAGTTATAAGCAGCCTCTGAAGCATTTAAAGCTTGGCAGAGACAGAAAGAAGGTGGGGGGTGGAGAGGTTCATTCTGAGTTTGAGCTCAGCTGTGATGTAACTGTGGACGATGGCTGTGCCTCAGTCAATTTAGGAGGAGATATCCTCAAATGACCTCAGCCTCCCTCCCTTCTTTCCCTCTCCTCACTTCATGTTGGTGCTATTTATCTTTTCCACTACCACACCCCACACCCACTTCCCCCCACCAAAAAGCTGTGAGCTGTTCTCTTCTTATTTCCCTTCTCTCGCTGTCAGCTTGACTATGCATCACTGCTTCTGCTCTGCATCCTGCCCAGCATTCCTCCTCAGCTCTCAGGCTGCAGCACTTGCACACATGCTGTAAACACACACAGGAGGATGCTCATAACGTGCTAATGAAAAACATTAGCATGTTGCTAACTTTCCATCCCTACAATAAGGCCAACCTCACAGCTTTAAAAATCAAAATATACTCTATATCTACTACATTTTAACACCCCTCCACACATCTCCAGCACCTTTTCACTTCCCTCTTTGCATCTTCTCTGCCTCTACATGCTGGCCTGGTAATTCAGAGCTATCTTTTTCATGATGAAGGTCATGTCCTGCAGTCTCTGAGTCCTGATCAAGATGAATACTTGGAGTGCCACATCATTTAAATCCCAATCGTGAATGTCTCTGTACATTTCTGCATCTGCTTTTGTGCTTGTGTGTCTCCTCTCCTTTTGCCTCTCCTCTCACTGACTGATGGAGGGTGGGGTAATCTGCACCGGTTGCCATGACACCAGACAGCCCTTGCTTGGCGAAGGCACGTAGCTTCCTCTCTGCTCTATTTCCCTGGAGCCCTCCGTTCAGGAGAGTGTGTGCATCTGCATCCAAGTGTGTGTGCAGATCTAGGCGAGTCGTATATGATACACATCGCCACACAGTTAAATTTGCTGTCTTACCATGTTGACCAAGGCAAGTAAAGCAAACTGTACTTTTTTTTTAACAAAATAAATAAAGGGTTTCAATACAAGTATTTTAGTTAAACCTTTGAAAGTGTAGTAATGAAAATTCTGTTTCTGTTACTGTATAAGACATCATAGTGATATACAGTTGTTCCCTGGTTCAGATGAAGCAAATCACCCTCAGCAACCCTTGCATTCCCAGCAGCAGGCATTCATGTCATATTCCATCCACAAATATTATTGTATGCACAGTTTCACTACCATTTACAGCCATTTTTCTATTTTATTCAGTTAGACCAAACCTAAATTGTGGAGGGCATATTTGGAAGATATTTAGCTTCTCTCTTTTGGCTCCCTGTCAAATTCAGAAATAAACTAATACCTTCTAACATTCAAAGCTTATATTAAAGATCTTTTTGTTCCATATTTTCCTAATAGAGCACTTTGCTCTCAGACGGCAGGTTCACTTGTGATTCCTATAGTTTCCAGAAGTATAATGGAAGCAGTTATGAGTTATAATTTGTGCACCTAAAAGGAGAAGTTATCAGGTTCTCTTTTGTGAAACCAACTTCCAGTTTCTGAGTGTGAGGCTGACACTGTCTGCTTTTAAAACTAGACTTATGATAAATCCTATAGTTAGGGTTGGCTTGGGTTTCCTGAGCTACCCCTTAGTTATGCTGCTATAGGCTTAAACTGCTGGAGGACAAACTGACCACATTTCCTAACTTTGCTGCTGTCTTTACTCTCGCTACTCTCCATGTTTATATATTCAATTATTGCTGTCATTAACCTGTGTTGTTCTTTGTTTTTCCTCTCATAGAAAGTAAACCTGAACTAATACCTTTCTTGCTGTTAAAAAGGAGTCATTCCTTTCTACTGTCACCTCTATGCTGCTTAGGATAGGAGATTGCAACAACGTGAAGATTTAGCACAGTCTGCTGTTTTCCTTAGACAACTCTTACTTATTGGCATTTCATTGCATTATAATTGGAATGAAGTGTCTGCAGTTGGTTTGAATTTGGATATGAATTTGGATATGAGTGTTTTATGATTTGGACTTGTCTTTTTTTACATAGTGCCTTGAGATTCTTTTTTTCTTTTGAATTGGTGCTAAATTAAGAAACAGAATTGAACTGCATAGCATTCTGCCCAATGATGTACTGTGTACTCAATCACTATTAAAAAAAAAAGAGTATTTATACTCATCATCTGCTCCTTTTCACACATAAGAGGTGAAAAGAGACCAAAGCAGATTAAACCATCAACAATAGCCATGGATAAAACTGAGTTCTCTGCTTTCCCAGATAAGACACACAAACCATCTTTCATGAACAAAAATCCTGAATCAAAGACAAATCACTGCAGTTGCATTTAGCTAAACAAAGCTCAGACTCTTCTTTATGCTTCAGAAATTTGACACATGCACATCTAAACTTATTTTTGTAGTTCAGTGGAATACTTTAGACTTAATCCCTCCAGCAAATAGTTGCTGCAGTGCAATCACTTTTCTTAGTCTCAAAAGGCAATTACAGAGTTTAGAACCACTCTCCTCACAGCTCTCGGAATCCTAATAAAAGTGTCCGTGCCAGCTCCTATCCATCTATCTCCAGACTCCAGCCTGGATGAATAATTTAACAGGCTATATTTCCAGCCATCTGCTTCTTCCACTCCCTCTCTCCCTCTATTATTCTGCTCATTTCTCAGACAAGTTGCTTGGATCAGATTCTCCTTTTTTTTCCTATTGTGGGCTTCCACCAACAAAATTTTAATTAAAAAATATTTATTTGTTTTTATCTTGCTGTCACTCTTCAGTCAAGAGCATCAATTGTTAATGTACATTTTTAAAAATCTGAATATTTGGAATAAAAATGTTTTACAAGTAGACAAAAGTTTGTTTGAGAATTTAAAGAACACCACAGCTTTCATACACAAATTATTTTATAGTTGTAGGTACTAAACTGATAGACAACTGTTTCTAACTCTCCAATATTCCCTGAAATCATGGTTAAAATAGAAATACATTCATAATAGTAAGCAGACCTATGTACATATTTTAATCACATAATTAGCAAGGATCTACTTCTACAACACTCCCTATCAGGGCCCAGCAGAGGTCAGCCAAGTTCCTCGTTCCTGTCAGCAGAACAAGCAAAGTGACCACAAGTGCCTAGGAACAAAAGGGGTCTCTTCTGGTGAATGCAACAGCTGCTCCACCTGAGTGGCTGATCCTCACACAACAGTTACTGGATGAATGAGCAGCAAGAATCCCAACCTCAGAGAACTAGATAAAATACAGAGAGCTTATTAAATTTGCTAAAATTTGTTGAAGAAGCTAAAACTGTGTTGTTAGAGTTAAAAAAAAAAGCAAAGCAGTAGCTAAAATTAGCAAAACAGAGGCTAAAGTTAATAAACCTGTAGCTAAACAGAACTGTTTAGCTACAGGTTCTGCAGTGCTCAGAACCATTCATGTTCTGAGCACTTTGAGTCGCCTTGTGCTGAAAAGTGCTATATAAATAAACGTACCTACCTACCTACCTAAATTTAGCAAAGCAATGCTAAATGTAGTAAAACAGTAAATAAAAGATACATTCATCCATTTTCTTTAGCAGTTTTTTCTTTTTTGGTTGTGGGGCAGCTGGTGCCTATCTCCAGCAGTCACTGTGCGAGAGGTGGGGGACACCTGGACAGGTCACAAGTCCATCACAGGGACACATAGAGACAAACAACCATTCATGTTCTCACTCACGCCTAGGCACAATTTAGAGTTATCAATGAACCTAAAATGCATGCTTTTGGTGTGTGGGAGGAAACAAGAGTATCCAGATTAAACCCATGTGAGCACAGAAAGAACATGTAAACTTCCAGCCTTTCCACACAGAAAGGCCAGGAGGTGAACCTGCAACTTTCTTGTTGTGAGGTGACAGTTCCAACAACTGATCAACTGTAGTTAAAAGCTGAAAGTAGCAAAAAGGTAGCTAAAGGCTAAAAGTGTCAGAATGGTAGCTAAAAGTAGCATAAGAAGTAAAAAACAGAGCAAGTAAAATGGAACAGATTTCAAAGACAACAATATTTTTGAAGGAACTGAAAAAATCTCAATGTACTCTAAGAGAGAATTTTGTTTCAAATAAAGCTAAATATTTGTAAAAGTACAAAAGTTACCAAAAAACAAGCCATAGAACACTATTCCTGATCAAACTTAAAGTTCTGATATACGAATAATTAAGATAGCACAATGTATGCAGAAGAAGTTAGATTCTAAGAACTCATGGAAGAAACCATAAACATGAAAAGATATATAGATATGAAGAATTGTTTGTAGAACAACAAGCTTGATTGAACAAGTTCTCTGAATCCAAGCAAACATCAAAAAAATGTTTCTGAAAGGCATACAGTGATAATGCTTGTTATTATGAGGAGGAAGATGGAAAATAAAGTGTCTGTAATGAATAAACCTTAACATGACAGATTTCTTTAATTTGAAAGATTCTGTAGATCATCCTTCATTATGAGTGTGTTTTAATTTCTGATCAAAAAATAAGGTATCAACTTACAATGAGTCAAATGATATAGTTGGCATTGATTCAACTTTATTTTATAAACACATTATTCTTTTTCAGTTTATATATGTAAAACTTTACCCTGTAGTCAGTCTTGGTGCTAATCAGATCAAAAGGTTTTTGACTCAGTTACTCACCACACTTTAGTCGCATTGTTTATTCACGTGACCGCCTTCTTCTGCTCTGGTTCTTTTTACATCGTACTTACATGTCTTTGACATATATGTTTTATACAATTCACAATCAGACTGTGAGAAAGTTTTGTTTGGAAGATAGTTCTTACAATTTCCTAACTTGAACTTAAAAGATGTCAACAGTATTTTACAATATTTTACTCTGATTTAGCATTAACACTACTTTTTATTTAAATTTGTTTTGTACATGTTTTGCAGTCTAAAGACTTCTGCAGCCTGTGTGCCATTTTAGCTATTTTTACATAGAAATTCAGTAGATGAGTGCTGTGACTTTCAGTATTGTCTGAGTAGGAATACATTGAAATCCCTTCAATTTCCTCAAGAAACATTGTTTTTTTCTGAGCCTATTTGCTCTAATTTTGTCTTCAAATACTACATTAAGCTTTTAGCTAGCCTTTTGATACTTTAGTTTTTAACTATAATTCTGCTGCTTTTACTTTTTAACTAATTTAAACTTTTAACCAGCCTTTTGTTACTTTTACCTCCTAGTTAGCTTTTTGCTACATTGAGCTTTTAGTTGGTGTTTATTTGTCAACTACAGTTTTGTTAGTTTTTAGCAAGCTGTTTGTTACTTTTAGCTAGCCTTTTGCTACATCTACCTTTAAGCTAGACTTTTGCTACTTTTAGCTTTTAGTTACCTTTCTGGTACTTTGTATTTTAGTTATTGCTTTGCTAATTTAGCTTTTAATTAACATTTTGCTCTTTTCACCTCTTAGCTATTGTTCTGTTTTTTCAACTATAGTTTCAGCTTTTTCAGTATGTTGCAGCAAAATCCTTCAACATTCACACTGGATTTTCAGAAACTATATTTTCTCTGGTTCAGTACAGTGTGTTTAGGCTTCAACTTGTGCAGACTGACTTCAAATACTTTGAATCAGAGGGTGAAATCTGTCCATTCGAAAGTAGAAAGTGTGAAGTTGGCACAAATATCTGTGAGTGTGTGTGGATTTGGCTGCCACAAATAAAACAGACAGAAATACATACACACACCAAACTCTAATCTATCAATATTCCAGCTCTCTACTGTCTGGCTGCTGACCCTGCTGGTGGGGTTTGCTGGCAGCGAGTCAGCCAGCCAGCCAGACAGACAGACAGACAGATGATCAGCCAGCGAAGCAGCCAGCTGAACCTGCGCAGCCCCTGCAGCACAAGCAGAACCTATCACAAACAAACAAACAAACAAACAGTCTCTGATAGACTCAGACATTTGCATTCAGCACAACCTGCAATGGCAGCCTGCATGTATTTATAATCTACTCTATTTCACATAAAGTAAACCCTGTGAACCTCAGCACATTGCATCAGCCACAGTCTGAGAAAGCAGCATACACCAGCTTTTGGCATCTTGTCACCTCTGTAACCCTTCACTTTCTGTTCCCTCAGACACCTCATAGCGCAAAGCCTCTGACTCTTGGTATCCTGTTTCTAGGAAATGAAATCCACTGGGGGGCTGAGCTGGGGGTGGTGTAGGAAAGTAAGTGGGGCAAAAGCTTAGGCAGTGAGGGTGCATGTGAAGGCTTCAGATGAATGTGAAGCTTTGCACACAATAGTATTCATGCAAGGTGTGTGCTCTTCGGTCAGAAACATGAGTGTGGTTTCAATCATGACAGGAACAGCAGCACGTTTTGTTATGGTTTCGTTCTAAATCATGTTCGTTTGGATCAGGATATCAGCATCAAACTGGTGAACTGTGTCAAACAAAAGGAAGGAATTACAAAAAACAATCAACTGCTGCACAGTAAAATGAACGGAAGGTAAAGTGAAAGTGGGTATACACACATGCACACACACAAAAAAGATGTAGAGAGAAAACATGCAAGTAGGTGATGAGGGGAATAAAAGAGAAGGTTGTGTGTAGGGAGGAGGTGGCAATGAGGGACAAGGACAGAGGGGAAGAAAATTCAAACTAAACAGCAAGAAAAGAGGGAAAGGAGAGGAGGAGTGAAAGGAAGGGTATCTAAAGAAGGAGGAGGAGGAGGAGGAGGAGGAGGAGGAGGAGGAGGAGGCTGGGGTCTACTGCTGATGATGATGCCGGAGCACAGCGCGGCCAGGCTGAACCCACTGAACTGCAGTGGAGGTCAGGGAGTCCAACATTCCTCTGGAACACTGTGTTTACACTGCGTAAGAGAGAGGAGGGGGACAGGGAGGAGGGGGGAGGCTGGATCGTGAGGGAGGGGAGGGGCTGGGGGGTGCGAGTGGGACGACACGCAGGGAAAGAAATAATTTCCGAAGACGTTCTTTCAGGAAGGGTGTGTGTGAGAGAGAAAATGAGTGTGTATGAGTCATTTCTCCTATAGATGCATGATGGATTTCTAAAAAATATGAGAGTAACATGATCCCCACCCATACCCCACCCCCGTCAACACTGATGAAATCAGCATTGATCCTCATTTTCCTACGACAACAAAGAGCAGCAACTCCTCATCCAAATCAAAGGAGAAACATTAAAATCTGATGACTCCGTGATTGGTCATTCTAAAACTTTTAAAACTTAAATGAAGGTCTAGCATTCCTTGAAGGAAAGCATACTGCTTATCAACTTTTATGCCAGAGTTTTAAACTAAAATGTTTGTATGTATGTTGAGAAAATTATTGCTGTTTAGGTCCAACCTTGAAAATAAAATTGTGTGCATTCTCACGCAATATCTTGCATGACCTGTTAGCACTTATGGGTATGTGTTGTGCATGACTGTCAGCTACTGCCACACCAAATTTAAACTCAGTACTGTATATTTATTGTTGTGTAGTCTAAGGTTAATTAGCTGTGGTGGATATCTTGAATAGGGTTGACCCCAAAAGTTGATGATTACTTTTTATAATCTGCGCATCCAGTTCAAATCCATCCTCTGGTTCACCAGATACTTTGCTAATGTCCAGAAAAACAAACACACATGCACATACACACGCACGTACACACACACACATACCAACACACACAGCAAAAAGACATGAGCAAAAACATTATTTCTCTGCCTTTATCTTTGGAAGCGGGTAATAAAAATCTAGAGGAGGGAAAAAGAAATAAATTTATAAGGTTTGATAAACTTTTGATGTGTAAAAAAAATTAAAACAATATAAAACAAGGACAATATATATATATATATATATATTATAGATTTTAAATATTAGGATATTACGATGATTACAATTTTGAAAAGGTAAGCGTTGAAAGATATTTATTTCCGCTAATGTTGAATTTGACTTTAAAAATAAAGAAATCTAAAAAAAAATACAGAGAACAAGAGAGACTATTTTCTTTACTTTTAAAAATTGTTTTAAAGAAACTAGATGTGTTATCAACAAATAGAATGCACTGATTAAACAAAAACTTTATGTATATACTCCTGACAACAAAATAGAATAATAAAATTACTTTTTACATGTTTGTTTTATTTTAAAACAGGTTTCTAACTGAAATGCTCAACTATACTGAGTCGGAAAACTTTAGTCACAAAATGTTTTGTGACATCGACAACATAAGTTTGGTCTCTGAATTGCTGTTAGAGCAGCGTGCGGTTGCAGCACAGACTTTAGATCAGCTCACGCCAAGCTGCTGCTCGGCTCCTGATCCCAGAAAGATGTTTCCTTTCCCCATCTGCTGGCACAACACAAACACTACAGAGGAGCCTGAACACTGCTGGCTGACACTTCAGAGGAGTATTAAAATGTCTTCAGCAAATCTTAAAATGAATTTACAGCCATTACCAGAAGGTGAAGGTGAAGCAATATTGTTTTGCCCATGTCTGTGTGTTTATTCATTAGTAAAAAGTAATGAATGGGTTAAGTGCTGATTTTATTTGGAAGTCAGCTTAATTCAACCGACCTTACAAAATGCAGAAATGGCTAAAAATCAGTCATCTTTACAGAAATTGTGCTAATATTTAACTGAGTACCATTCCCAACACTTGCGTGATGTGCTAAAAATTGTGAGATACTTTTACTTACTATACTAACAATAACTATTGGTGTAAACCCTGTCTGTTTGCAAAATGAACCAATTGACAAATTAGATATTATTCTGTCAGTCCGCCCCAGGGCAGCTGTGGCTACAATGTAGCTTACCGCCATCATTGTGTGAATGTGTGGATGAATGGGTGAATGATTGTAGTGTAAAGCGCTTTGGGGTCCTTGGGCTAGATAAAGCGCTATATAAGTGCAAACCATTTACCATTTATTCTAACTCTAAGAAGGTAATCACTGGATGTACATTTACACTGACTGATTATCTATTGAAATCAATCCAGTTTAAGATGGTCACCACAGCTAGTCAACGTTAGCCAACACAAAAATTGCAATAACTTAGTCAGTTGTGCAAATATGGAACTAAATTTGGTGTGATAGTAGCTGAGAGTCATACACATTACATACTCTAAGCTCTACACACTGCACATCTTTGCTTAAAACTTTGGCTTTAATTGTTAGAGTCAACACTGTCTTGTCTGGAAAAGTAATCATCGAATCTACATCTACAACTAAAACATAAGAACTCAACCCAATTCAAGTTGGCTGTGACAGCCAATTGACATTAGCCAACCCAAAAATGACTATCTTTCAGTCAGTTTTAGTCGTAGTCGTGTGGCTGTGGCTGATGGCGGTGGTGGTCAGCTTGAATTAAAAGTGGCATAGAAGGTGGTGGGCAATATGCATTCTTTGAAAGAATGCCAAACATTTACTATTTGTCTTTTTGTATTCAGTGATATGTGCCAGGACCATTTTGATACATGCATTAGCATTTGAATCAAATCGAGCCAGTGAGTATGGAGACTCAGTAAATATTAAGTGTTTCCTGTGCCATCTAGGGAGTTAATGCTGCTGTCATCAGTCAGAATGACATTTCAGAGAATCACAGCAGAGAGGGAGACAACTTGCTGCTCAGGCTTTCCAATTGGATAATCAGTTTGTTCCCAGACTGCTTTATAGAAACACTTTAACACAGAGGAACAGCGTCTGCAACACCACCACCAGTTTGGGCATGTGACAATCTTTTACTAGATTTAAATCTGAAACCTTTGGCCTTTTCCTGTATGTCTGCCTCTGAAGGCGCTTGGTTCCTCTATATTGTCAAGGCTTTTCAACAACCTCAACTTCAAAACTACAAATCACTCAGACAGGGAGCAGATAAGTCACAGTTTTACAGCAGTTGTCTCCCAGTCAAGTCACGAGCTTGAACTTTTGTCTCCAAAAGCACAAAAGCAGAGTGTCATTTGACAACAGGCTGACTGACATTTGACCAGGATTTCCCAAAACTTCTTAGATCGTAAGACCGGTGCTCAAATTTAGGCCGACGGCAGGAAGTCATGTTACAACAACCTTGTCAAACAAAAAGGATACAAACAAAAGTAAAGCTTTTAAGTATTTTTTTTACTAGCCACCACCACATAAAAAGTAATTTACATCACATTAATCATAAAAACTGAGAAAGTTTATTGTTGCACACCAACCCACCAACCTTGTACAAGAGCAGGCCTAAAAGATTATGAAGTTTTTCTCAGGTTTCTCTGACTATGTCAAAATGATCTAATCCATAGAAGCTTGTTAAACTTTGCTTTACAGTAGAATCATCACTGCTTTTTAAAGTTAGAGATGTTTATTTTAGAGTACATATGTATTAAGTGATCTCAAATTTGAGGGGAAAATAGAATTGTACTTGCAATTCCCAATTCACTGATTGGTATCAGAAAAGCTGACACACTACACTCCTAACTTTTGTTGTTGATCTACTGTCTGTGGTTAAATGCTGGAGCACAGCCTTTGTGATGTAATGGGCCAACATGCCTGTGATATGAAAGTATTTTAAAATACAAAAAGAGAGCAATTCAGGAACAGTCCGCAAAATAGTGATGAACAACAGGCTGCCAGAAAGCAACAAACTGCCAGACTGCGAGCCGCTGGACAGTAGCAAGCAGTAAGCCGCCAGACAGCAATGGGCTGTCAAACAGCAGCAGTCCACTGAACTACAAGCTAATGTTAATACTAACACTAAGCTTCAGAATAACAAAGGTGGAAAGTAGCAAATTACATTTACTCACAATACTGTAATTGAGCATGAATTTTATGTAATTTATACTTTAAGTAATTATTTGAATCTATAAATCTACTTTTACTTGTGTTTCATTTATTTCAATTATTGTACTTAGCTAAATTTGAAATTCCATCCATTACTGTGTAAAGAATGTGAACATAAACATGAAATAAAATCAGGAGGTGTGATGGCCAAACCCATAGCCACACTCCACTAAAGTCAGTAACTCTCATGCACCCTAATTCATTCATTAAACATGAAACTTTAATTTGTAATAAAATGTTGATTTAAATACATTAGTGCTATTTGTAAGCGTGCACATTTAGTTATTTGTAACTCATGCTCATTTTGGTTTGTCCTTATGATTAATTCTTTGTTTGTTTTACCGGCTTCTCACCTGACGTGGTTGCTAGGAGTTACCTGACAAAAGATGGTGGCCAGGGCGTGGCACACCTAAAAGCACAGGGGATAATTGGACTGCGCCACTAGTTCCTGCTGGGGAGGAGGAACTTGAATTTGCTTTGTTTGAATAAGCTTTTGTATTTAATTTAATATTTGAATTTAAAGTGTAACATTTTTGATTTCCTTCTTTGGTGTTTAGTTTATTAGCAAACTTAACTGTACTGTGTTGTTTGTTTGTAGTTATTGATTGTATTGTGTTTAGGTATCCCTATTGTGTGTAATGGTGGTCTGATCAGCCAGTGTATATATACCCTTGTGTGTCATTTTGGAGAGTGAGTTCTGTTTTGTTGGTGCAGCCAGTTAGTTTCTTCATGTTTGTTTTGCCCGAGTTCAGTTGTTTTTCTTTTGACCTTTTTATGAGCTCAGTATTTAGTATACAAAAAACAATTTTTGGGGGGTTAAAATAAAACCCCTATTTTTTTCTAATAATTCCTGTGACTCCTCCTGTTTTTCAACTCGGTCCATGACAGGAGGAGATAAGAATTGCACACAATAACACCTGAAGTGACTGGGTCTGTTCCTTACCAGTCAGCCATGTGTGATCTGGCTGGAAGTGATGATGAGCCATGAAGGAATTTTCCTGTTAAATAAACCCAACATTAGCAATGTCAGGCACTGATGTTTGACTAATTTTCATAAAGCCTTTTATTAAGCCATAAATGCGTCGTTTTAACCTAAAAAACCAACAAGTGTGTTTTAAACTCACCACCATAGGCTGCAGGTCTGAGTCTCTGTGAGCTAACAGCAAAATTAAGCAGCTTCCTTTTTTTAGTTTGAAGCCAGAGTGTCTCTTAGACATGGCAGACAGGAGTTCCAGGAGTCTATTTAAGTATTTGCTGAATGTGCGGAGTTTGTACACAATCACTGTGATTAGTTCTGTTACTAGTTAAGCTAACGCCGTAACCTGATGTCATTATAAACAGAACTTGGGTCTAAAAACATGTCAGAAATCAGAAAGTGGACCTAGTAAAATGAGATCATAAAGCCTGAAGAAAAATAATAAATTTATTGAGAATAAATAAAAATATTTGATTTATTTGATAACTGTAATTCGAGTCTGCTTATCTCAGTAGACCAGCTATATTCACACATCAGCTGATTATTCACTCCTTGGCAGGGGTTCATTGTTTTGTTTTGTTTTGTTTTTTAACTATTTTGGAAAGAATATTGCATTAAAATCAACAGCCATTAATGTCTGAATAGGAATATTATTTATTACGTTACATCAAATCAGCAGCAATTTGAATGGTAAAGTGATTCAGTTTTGAACAGGCCATATGATCAGTTTAAATTATGGTTTTGATAATATTTGTAATATTTCTTCACTGCAAAGTAAAGCTACTGAGGTATCGGTATCTTTACATGTTGGCATTGATTTTAATAATGTACTTATGGTCTGTAATCAAGCCTGTGCTGTAAAAAAGTGCAAAATAATGCAAGTATCAGATTGAAACTTCGTTTTAGCTGATTCTTATTTTTAAATGATTCAAATCAGTATCAGAGATAAAGAAAAAATCTTGTTTGGGACATTCCTAGTTATAAGTTTTCAAGAATTAAAAATTTGACTTACAATACAAAACATATCAACTCAACAATCTAAGTTGATGTGATATCATTTGAACTCCTGGAAAAGTAAAATAAGATGTAGTCTTATACAAACTAAACACTACATCAGTGTAAGAAAAGTCAGAAAACAGTAGAAAGTAAAGGCTTTGCTTCTTTTAAGTTTAATTTACTGACAAAATAGACATAAGCAGCTTAGAAATGATAAAATTAACTCAAAGTTTAAAGTGTGGATTATATAAAACCTAAAATTATAATAAACAAAGCTGATATGTATTTCCAGATCTGAACTGTTGTCAAGAAGTAGTACATACTTAAACTAAAGGCCTATCCATCCATCCATCCATCCATCTATCTTCTTCCGCTTATCCAGGGTCGGGTCATGGGGGTAGCAGCCTAAGCAGGGAGATCCAGACTTCCCTCTCCCCAGCCAGAATCCCAGGGCGTTCCCAGGCTAGCCGAGAAACATAGACCCTCAAGCATGTCCTGGGTCTTCCTCTGGGCCTCCTACCGGCGGGACATGCCTGGAACACCTCACCAGGGAGGCATCCAGGAGGCATCCTAATTAAATGCTCGAACCACCTCAACTGGCTCCTCTCGCCGTGGAGAAGCAACGGCTCTACTCTGAGTCCGTCGCGGATAAGAGCCCAGACACCCTGTAGAGAAAACACATTTCAGCCACTTCTATTCGCGATCTCGTTCTTTCAGTCACTACCCAAAGCTCGTGACCATAGATGAGAGTAGGAACGTAGATCGACCGGTAAATCGAGAGCTTCGCCTTTTGACTCAGCTCTCTCTTCATCACGACAATCCGCCTATCAATCTCCCGCTCCATTTTTCCCTCATTCATGAATAAGATACTTAAACTCCTCCACTTGGGGCAGGACATCCTCCCCGACCCGGAGAAGACACTCTACCCTTTTCCGGCTCAAGACCTTAAATGCTAAAGGCCAAGCATTCCTGAAATGTATATCGCTTGCTGCCTTTCATCACAGAGCATTAAACTAAGATCATCTTCTGTTGAGAAATGATAAAATTAGAGATGCCTAACACTGCCTTTGCCTTTTAGGGGGGAACTCAGGAGGGTTAGATTAATGCTGGTTCACCTTGTGCCCAAAATGTCTTTACTTTTCTCAATCACTGTGTGTGTTTGGATCATAAACACTCAGAGTGATTACTTTTAAAAGTTGTATTTGCTCTTTAGACAGTTTAGATTTGTCTGTACTGAATGCTCTCCGCAGTGCTCATAGGGTCCTCTTTCTAATTTGTAATGTCATTTAAAGTCAAAGAGGAGAGGAAAGGCAAGTCACCTGATGTTTAGCCACTGGTTTTAGTACTCTACTGTCTGCTTTGCCACCCACTTACATAATCACAAGGTTTCTTACTCTGATCCAAATTATGTGCTTCTGCTTCCACTTACAGTGCAACTGCAACAGAAGATGTCTTGCAAAGAATAGAAATGAGTGCATGTGTATTTATGGTCCTTTTAAAACTCACAGTTAAGGGTATAATTGAACAGTCACCTAAGATTTTTGTTGACCTTGTTTGAAGACATTTTGAAATTAAATGAAACAAGTATTACCTTGAAGGAATGCATATACCACTAATACACTGTAGCTGTCACAAAATGCCACACCAAGGAAAACAATGAGATGGTCAACCCAAATCAAGATGGCTGCCACTGCCAAGCAATCTTATCAAACACAAAAACTGCTTAACCATTTTTGAAAATCTTGAGCTAAAATAGTGATGGCTGAGCACCCCCATCAACAAATATTCCAAGCACTAATATTGTGGAATATTTTAACTTAAAACTTTGCCAATAACTCTTGGAATCAACCTTGTAATGTCTGAGAGCAAAACATTTCATGAGTCAATGGATGGATTTAAATGAAAGTCTCAGAAAATTATCATTGGATGTACATCTAACTGTACATTAACGTTTAAAGCCAACCCTGTTTGCAATGGCTATCACAGCTAATGAATATTATCTATTACAAAAATGTTTGTAACTCAGTCAATTTTAAAGATATTGACTTAATTTGATGATAGCTGGAAGATGTCCTCAGCACATAGCCTGAGCACTACTCATTGCACAATATTTTTGCTGAAAATTTTGGCATCAGCTGTTGGGATCAACCTTTTCTGTCTGTTAACAAAATATATCATAAACCACTGGACAAATTTTAATCAAAATTTTAGAAAATCAACGAATGTACATCTACAACTCAATAACATTTGGAGTCAACTCAGTTAATCTACCTATGATTTTAGTCTAAAACTCAGGCCTGAAAGGCACCAGGTCTTCATGTTTTGACCTGCATTAAAATCATTTCAAAATATGCCAACATACATGGCAAAATTCAGAACAATGTGAGGGTAGTCTTATTATTTACCACTCTAACTGAAGATTATAGAAACATTTTTCCACAAAATGGAATTCCATAGAGTTGTTGCCTCCGAGCAAGAAGGACTTGGGGCCTTTTTGGGTGGAGTTTGGTTGTTCTCCTTGTGCTTACGTGGGTTTACTCCAGGTACTCCACTGTCCTCCCAAAGAACAAAAATGTGCATGTAAGGTCAATTGTTAACTTTAAAATTGTCCCTAGGTGTGAGTGAGAGTGTGAATGGTTGTTTGTCTTGTTTGTCTCTATGTGTCCCTTTGATGGACTTGCAACCCATCCAGGGTGTCCCCCGCCTCTCACACAGTGACTGCTTGAGAAAGACACCAGCTCCCTGTGACCCGAAAAGGAGAAGCGGGTAAAGAAAATGGATGGATGGATGGATGGATGGATGGATGGATGGATGGATGGATGGATGGATGGATGGATGGATGGATGGATGGATGGATGGATGGATGGATGGATGGACGGATGGATGGCATTTTGTTAAGAATATTTAGTTAGACTAAATTTTGATGCATACGTGAAATGTAGTGTAAGTCAGATAGCCTTTCAACATCAAATTTCATTTTAATATAACTTTAAAATGTATAATTTACTTTAGATACTTCACATTTACGGCAGAAAGATGTCTTCACCTGTTCATTAGCATTCTGAAATTTATCAACACCACCATGCAGCATTTAGGAAACGAGCATCAACACTTTGGGTCCACAGAGTAACGTTAGACCTCAAGCTAAAATACACAAATACACAGTACAGCTGTCACCTTGTCTAGTGCAGCACTGATGAAAGATATACTCTTCTCTCCCCTGTTTTTCCAACTCCAGGCAATCTTTCAGGGCTATAACTCATGAGCAGCTATAGTTGCTACAGCATACTGCACTTTTACTGGGGCGCATACAGATTAGCACAGCCAGTGTTTCTTAACAGCTCAGCACAGAGAGGAAGCTAGGAGGAAGTGTGTGTATATGTGAGTGAAACAGACAGACTGGAGAGGACATTTTTCACCCAAGGCGGTAAAATAAGTAAACAGCAGCCAAGGACAAATTAGAGTAACACAACACAATGAACCCAATGAACTTAAAGTGAAAAAAGGTTTGTTCAAAATGTCAATTTTTTGTAGAATCCTTGCCTAAACAGTTCACATTTTTTTACTAATTCAAATGATTTTAAAAGTTATTTTAACACTCCATTACAAAGAAAATAAGAAAACAATACTATAAATTCTTCAAAAAGTTATTTCTCTCCTGTTCCTTAATAAATATATACAACTGCTTAAGAAACTATGTTTTTTTTTTTACTCTTTCAAATGTCTTGTAAGATCAAAATCTATCAGAATTTTTTTTAACATTTTACTTACACAAAATGTGTTGCTTAGGCTGTAGGCTCTATTGGTTATGAAATGATACTAAAATCTGATCAATAGTTTTATTTGTTCAAAAGAAGAAACTTAAATCATCAATAAAAAGTTAACTAAAAAGTAAAGCTACAATAGACGACATGACATTTTATGTTCTATAAAATATGTGGTTGATATCTAACCTGAACAGACTGCCAAACGTTTGGACACATGCTCCATTTTCCATCTGCTTTATTCAGCTCAGGGATAACCATGCCCTGCACACCTAGTCTGAATTTTGAATCCCCAATTGACCTAAAGTGCATGTCTTTGGAGTGTGGAATATAGCAAATTCTGTGAAGAAAAATCAATCTGGCTGGGAGCTCCACACAGACTGGGTTCAGACAAGCATCAATCCCAGAACCCTCTCTTTGTGAAGGGACAGTTCTAAGCACTGACTCTGCAGTACAGAGCTCACCTTCCGCTGAACCTGTTCACTCCAAATGAATTGGTCTGTGGGTCCATACCTTTGTTAGGTACTCTGACAGCAGTTTTAAATCGTGGTATGTAATAAGTGAGTTGGGAGACAAGGTTGTAGCAAATTGCCTACATGAGGTTTATGAGGTGTAAGCTCATCTCAACACGGTAGTTAAGTAGGACTAGTTAGCTGAATTTCACTGTGCAGATTCTGGTTGTTGCAAAGACTGTTGCAAGTCTCCTTAGTTTCTAATCCAATCTATCTCAAACCCTAACAAGATAATAGTGTGAATACTGATTCAGCATTCACACATATTCAGCATGTTTTTATGTTATTTACTTTTCCATAGTTTTTTTTTTTCAATCTAACTACTTTCAAAAACTGGAAGAAATGGCTGCTTTGACTTCTGGTTTTTCTGACTTTTAACCTTTAGAAAAAGTTTAACGTTTTTAAAAAATATTTTTCTATAGAAATACATACATTGAAATCTCTTTAATTACTTCAAAAACATTGTTCTCTTTGAAATATACTTTAACATACTTGCTATGTTTTTCATGTTATGTTACTTTTAGCTACTGTTCTGCTACTTTTAGCTTTAAGCTAGTCTTTACCTTTAAGCTTACTGTTTGCTACTTTTAGCAAGCCTTTTGCTTCTGCTTTTAGCTATCATTTTCTGCTTTTAGCTAGTGTTTTGTAACTTTTTGCTAGTAATTTGCTTCATTTAGCTTTTAGCCAGTGTGTTTATTTTTTCAACCTTCATAACTCAGTTTTAGCTTCTTCAAAAAAGTCATTCAAAATTTTAGTTTGTAATTTGTGATCATACACAAATCTAGTGCTTATTCATATGTATGTTATTTTAACAAAAGAAGCAGAAGAATATTTTACTTGAAGTGTGCAAACATTTCAGAAAAACAGTTCCATGCCTTCTCTGCATTATTCTTGGTAAATAATGATAATAATGTAGGCAACAACGATGTGCTACCTAAAGATTTTAACTTGTGAGTAGCTAAAGACTTACAAAAACCTTCTAGGACATTAAAAATGACAAATACAAGGTTAAAAAAATGAGTGTATCCATAAACTCAGAGTGAACTTAACTCTAAGTGGGGAAACCGTATTTTCAGTTCAAGGCTGATTACAATGAGGTCAATCAGATCTTGAGTACTTAAAAAATTAACAATAAGAATTTGTGGCAGTTAATCAACAAATGAGGCAGAAGTGATTACCCTTCTAACTGATAAAGGGTAAATATAACATCAGCAAAAAAATAAAACATAGTTATGTGCAAACATCCAAATCTGGAATCAAAACCTTTAAAAAATTTATAGGAGCTTTAAAAATACTGGAACATGTTTTGCACTTAGCATTCCAAATAGCCATGTGTCTGTGTAATGGAAAAATACTACATTTGACCCCCTTGTGAACTGTGGAAAAACACAGCATTCAAGTGACCGTGATTTAGTTTAGTTTAGAATACCTTTCACCTTATCTTTATAGGGTCTCGGGGTACAGGTGGCCAGGAAATCTATTGTTACCTCATACTTTGTTACCTCCTCTTGATCAGTTTATCTTAACCCTTCTGTCCCCCCTTAATCCCTCCTCATCCTACAAATGGTATAAGAAGGGGGAGCTATCTGTAATGCTTGAGACTTACTCTGACTCACCTCAGCTCAGTGATTCTCAGCTATATAGCTTAAATAAATTATCCTAAGACAAAACTCTTTGTTGTCCTCTTTGGCAGAGAAAATTCCACAACGGTCTGACATTGAGGTAGCTAACTGTATTATCATAATTGCACAAATGTACACACTTTCATGATTTAAAAAGCATCTTGTACATTTGCAGAGGTTTTAAATTTTCATTCACATTTAATTGGGTGGTAAATAAAACATTTAGTGTCTGTGTGTTTCTCTGCTTGATTTTAAAAAATCAGATGTGACTGACTAACACAATTATATTTCTTTCTTTTTGGTTGGAATTTGAAAAATGATAGTTTTGTGGCATGTCTGTGAATTATTATTCAAAATTAAACAATTGAAAAAACATCATCCAAGAATGTTGAGTTCATAATTTTGCCAGGAGTTGTCGCTGAGCGGTGTCTCCAACACATACTTCAAGCGCTTAAAACTTCAACATTAACTTTTGGAGTCAGCCATGTCTGTTAATAAAATATTCACTGGATGAATTTAAATAAATCTCTCAGAAAGCTGTACATCTTCTAATTCAAGAAGTCCACCACAGCAATGTGATCTTAGCCAACACAAAAATAACTATAACTCAGTGAATTTTATAGATACTGAATTAAAATTTGGTGTGGTAGTAGCCGAGTCATTCACAACACACACTTTAAGTGCTACCAGATCATGCAAGATATTGTAATATGCTCATAATCTTATTTCACCTTTTACCTAAAATTACTTTGTCTCAGTCTAAAACTCTGGCATAAAGGTGATGGGCATTATGCATTTCTACAAGCAATGTTAGGCCTTCATTTTGGATTCTTGAGCTTTGATATTATTGATGTTGATAACTGTGTTCCTGAATCGTTGATTTGATTTTTACTACCTAAACTTTGTTCCGTTTTATTTTATTAAATTTTGTTTTAAACATGTACAGGGAATACTTTCCATTAAATGTGCCTGTCATGGTGTTAGCTAATGCTTTAGCCCACATGCAGAAACACTCTCGGGAAACCAAGGTGGAAAGTAAGAAGGTATTTATTCAATGAACAGCAGGCGGTGGGATCGAGGCTGCAGGAACTCAGGAACTGGTTCTTAGACTGTAAGTAAACGGAGATGTTAGTAATTAGCTTGATCTTGAGAATGGTAGTGAAAGGACAAGGTAACTTACAGTTTGTACTGAGAAGAACTGCCAGGGAGGGATGCCAGGGTCTGGGAGTGAGTTCTTGGAAGTGTTTAATGGCTTGCCGTAGGCTTGGATGTGGCGTCTGCGAGGTGTGGTGTTCAGGAGAGCATTGTAGGATGAGCAGGGTTTGGTCAAGGATCATCAGCGAGAAGAGCCAGCAAGGTTTCTTCAAAAACGTGGTACAATCCTTAAAAATTCCATGGCTTGGTTCAGGGATCGCCAGATTCTCAGTGGAACAGAATACCTGGAACAAGACAAGAACCATGAACATGAACTTGGTTGTGAGGCTTAGTCAGGGAGGAAACAAACGTACCACACTGGTCAACAATCTGATGGGGAAGTGCTGGCAGATGAATCCTTTTAAACCCCTCCTTGCTGGATCCTTGATGGAGAACACCTGTTGCACCCTCACCTGCAATGAAGATGCCACCTGATGAAAACATTAAGTAAATAGCAGCCATACAGATACCCAAAGCTCCCAGATACCTGACAGTGCCTTGCCTTGTCTTGCTTATTTAAACTCAAAAAAGTTAAAAAATAATTATCTGGAAGGCAACTCTTTTGCTTTGTCCAGTAATAAATTGTGTGCAACAAGGATCTTTAACAGAAATGAGCATTTTAAACACACATGTTGTCAGTCTCTAATATACCCCCTACTCATACACCACCTGCATAAGGCATCTAAAATAAAAACAACAAAAAACAAAACTCCTGCCGTTTGCTGCATTTTCTTAAACCTATTTCCTTCCAGGTGGAGCCCCACCCTTAGGATGTTAATCACTATGCAAGCCCCTCACATCACAGAAAAATGGCCCCCTGAGTGGAGTTCATAGCAAGGTCTGCTGGTGGCCAAAATAATTACCTGTCACACAAACTGTTAGATTGTGGTGAGAAGCAGTCATTTTTGAGCTCTCCCCTCATGGTTTCATTTACTGCACTCCTATTCACCAATCATTGAACGTCTTATTTCCTCTTTCTGCACTGGTCTCACCTTTTACTACAATTATTTGTCAATCATCATGCTAAAAAGGAAAGCTCCTACATGAAACACTCAAATAAGTTGAAACAGGAAGTAGTGCTGTGTCATATCGTACTGTCCACAATTAACTGTATATCACTCCTTGAAGGAACACATAGCCTTTTATGCCAGAGTTTTAGACTGAGATTATCCCATGCTAAGAGATGACAGAATTATAATCATTTTGGTTAAACCCTAAAAATAACATTACCTTATCTGCAAATTCATGCAGTATCTCTCTTAATCTTACAAAATTTGTTAGTGCTTGAAATATGTGTTGTGAATGATTCTCAGCTACTATCATACCAACTTTTAGCTAAATACCTATTAAAATGACTGTTATAGTTGTCCGACAAGTTTGATTAGCTGTAGAGGCCATTTTGAATTGGGTGGACTCTAAAAGTGAATCTGTACAGATCTACAGATGTAATTACTTTCTGAGAGTTTCATTGAAACTTGTCCAGTTGTTTCCAGTAGTTAATGATAAAGTTTTAAACACAGATCTCATTTGATCAGTTTATGTTCAAAGTAAAAGTTGGGGATCAGTCTCAGCTACTACCATATCAACTTTTAGCTCAATATCTGAAAAATTGACAAAGGCAAAATTATTTTGTGTTGCCTAAAATCACTTTGCTGTGGTAGCTATCCTAAATCAGGTTATTTATATTAAAATTTGTTCAGTGATTCATGAGCTATTTTAGTAACGTTACAGACAAACACACACACACACACACACACAAACACCGACAAAAATATTATAACTCCACTTTTCCCTTCAGGCTGTAGACTTACAGGCTTTTACTGTAAGCACAAATTTTGTCTAAACTTCATTCACCAAGCTAATATAACTAAAAAAGCTTAGTCTTCATTAACTCTACTAGATCAAAATTCCCTTTCCGATAAAACAAACACATTAAATTGAATTAAGATGTGAGGTGCCTACAGATTTTCTAACACTCTTGTATGTTTTATCAGTTTGAATGTTCGTTGCTGCGCTTTCTATGGTTTTTGAAACATTAGTTGATCTGATAATAGCCACCACCTCTTTTCTAAAATTACTGCTGTGGGTGGATGTTGAAAGTAGACTAAAACATTATATCTCTTGTTTTGTTTCCTGAAACAAGACTGTCAAGTCATTTCTCCACAGGATCCAGGTAACTTGAAAACCCAAGGACAAACAGACGCAAGTCTTGACTCAGCTTGAAATTTTTTATTTATTTTTATCTTCTTTGAAGCGACAGGTCAAAAACTTTTGAAGATCGAAACAAAAAATTAAACAATTTCATTTCTAATTTAAAGTTAAATAATATTCACTTTTAATTCACTTTAAGTCTTTTACATTTTTAACTATTTTGTACTGTGTACTTGCATCATTGTAACTGTAAATATTGTATATTCTAAACAATGTATTTTAAGTGCTTTTAAACATCCTAAATCATTTAAATAATCTAATCAATGTACATTTTTAAAGCATAATTATCTTTACATTTTTCACATAATTAAATTACTTTTAATCAATGAATTGCTTTTAAATCTCAGTCATCCCCAAACATACACCAACCAATATATTTCATCTTTTAATTTACTCAGTATAAAGGCTTGACATGGTCAATCTAAGCCCACAAATGTTCAATTTCATCATTACAGACAACTTTTTAAACTATTTTAAACACATGATTTAGGAAAATATTCAACCAAAATTCATTCTAGAAAAGGGATAAATTACTATTAGTATTTAACATTGATAAAGTCATCTTTAATTTATCTTTTAATGAACAACAAACTTGAGATATTTTGACTACTTCAACAACAATCCTATAGTGTCACTTCAATGATCTACACTGTTTGCTTTGACAACATGATTGACCAGCTTTCCTCCTTAAATTCACTTTAATTAAACCAAATTTTGGTATCTTAGCTTAACTATAACCTAAACTTATACATACTTACTTTACTACTCACTTAACTATGTCTTTTAACATTCTTTTTTAACAGATTTGACTCACCAGTGGCCTGTCTGTGTCCATTCTATCCTGCTGGTTGTTTGTTTGACTCCACACCTGTGTCATTAGTACAGGTGGAGGTGGAGCATTTACCTGGCCTTGTCTAGATTTAGCACCATCTGGTGGTCACATTGAAAATGGGTCAAGTTGAGAGAGAGAGAGATGGAGATATGAC
>NC_051431.1:28841654-28857722 GCF_001649575.2 Kryptolebias marmoratus | reverse complement strand
CTGTCAAGTTATTTCTCCACAGGATCCAGGTAACTTGAAAACCCAAGGACAAACAGACGCAAGTCTTGACTCAGCTTGAAACTTTTTATTTATTTTTATCTTCTTTGAAGCGACAGGTCAAAAACCTTTGAAGATCGAAACAAAAAATTAAACAATTTCATTTCTAATTTAAAGTTAAATAATATTCACTTTTAATTCACTTTAAGTCTTTTACATTTTTAACTATTTTGTACTGTGTACTTGCATCATTGTAACTGTAAATATTGTATATTCTAAACAATGTATTTTAAGTGCTTTTAAACATCCTAAATCATTTAAATAATCTAATCAATGTACATTTTTAAAGCATAATTATCTTTACATTTTTCACATAATTAAATTACTTTTAATCAATGAATTGCTTTTAAATCTCAGTCATCCCCAAACATACACCAACCAATATATTTCATCTTTTAATTTACTCAGTATAAAGGCTTGACATGGTCAATCTAAGCCCACAAATGTTCAATTTCATCATTACAGACAACTTTTTAAACTATTTTAAACACATGATTTAGGAAAATATTCAACCAAAATTCATTCTAGAAAAGGGATAAATTACTATTAGTATTTAACATTGATAAAGTCATCTTTAATTTATCTTTTAATGAACAACAAACTTGAGATATTTTAACTACTTCAACAACAATCCTATAGTGTCACTTCAATGATCTACACTGTTTGCTTTGACAACATGATTGACCAGCTTTCCTCCTTAAATTCACTTTAATTAAACCAAATTTTGGTATCTTAGCTTAACTATAACCTAAACTTATACATACTTACTTTACTACTCACTTAACTATGTCTTTTAACATTCTTTTTTAACAGATTTGACTCACCAGTGGCCTGTCTGTGTCCATTCTATCCTGCTGGTTGTTTGTTTGACTCCACACCTGTGTCATTAGTACAGGTGGAGGTGGAGCATTTACCTGGCCTTGTCTAGATTTAGCACCATCTGGTGGTCACATTGAAAATGGGTCAAGTTGAGAGAGAGAGAGATGGAGATATGACGGATTAGAGAAAGGAGAGAGGAAAGAAATGACTGGTAGTGGCACTGGGTCTCAAGTTAACTTAACAAAGACAATTAACAAGCAGCTGCTTATGGTCACCTCAATCTGTGTTTGAAGTTTCTCCTACAGTCAACACAGTGGTGATTTTTTAAATTATTATTATAATTGAACCTTTTTGTTGTTTTTATTTCAGTTGCAGCTTTCATTGTTAATTTTCTTCCACTCTTCATGTTAAAAACTAAAGGTGTTAAACACATTTATGTTGTTTACAATGCTATGAAAAAGTATTTGCCCCCTTACAGATTTTGTCACTTTAATGATTCAGATCATCAAACAAATGTTAGTATTAGACAAAAATAAGTTGAGTAAATACAAAATGCAGTTTTCAAATGACGATTTCATTTATTAAGGTAAATAAGTTATTCAAACTAATAAGGCCCTCTGTGAAACAGTAATCACCTCCCTTGTTAAATCATATATTAGCTGTGATTTTTATTTGTTTTTTGGAAGGTTTAGCCATATCCAGGCATGATTAATACCAGATTTGTTGAATCAAGAAATCACAGAAAACATGGAACAGTGACAAGCGTGACCAGCTGACAAAAATGACCCCAACGGTGCATCAACAACCCATTCAGGTGGTCCCAGATGAACCCAGATTAATATCTAAAACCCTACAGGATTCACTGACCTTAATTAAGGTAAGAGTTAATGGGTCAACACTAAGAAAGACACGAAGGGCAAAAATTGCGTCAATGGAAACATTTCAAGGTCAAAACCACTTCTGAGCAAAAAGACCTGCCTCACATTTGCCAAAAAAACAGTGCTGATGTTACATTTAGTGTGAAGCTGTATAAAATAATTGATGGCTGCCAGTGCACCACAAAGTTTTATTAGTTAAAATTTTCTGTCTTTGTTTTGATACAGATCTCTGTGAAGTCACTAACCATTGCATTATATTTCCCTTATATCATTTCTGTTAAGTAAATGACCTAATCAAGAGATAACTCTACAAAAATCTGACTCAAATGGCTCTGAAATTGCATTATCGTCAAAATAAGAAGAATTCAGATATCTTAATGTAGTCATTTTTACAGAAATATCAGCAGACTTGCTGTCACAGAGTTTGTTGCTAAGGTGACAGCCCACTCTGTGATGTGACTGTACATGTATTTACATACAGAGTGTGTATTGACAAGAACCAGGAAGTGTCTAAGCAAGTGGAACCAGAAAACCAGACTTGGAGGGGATAGTAAAACACAAGTGACTTTATTTACAGGTGCTATTTTAAAACTGGAACGGGGGAAATCCGGGAGGTTGGTTTTAGGGAGATGAGGAGCACGGAGGAGGTACTGGGGGTGATCTGGTCTGTCTGAAAGGGGGAGAGGTCCACGGCCCTGGGTGAGGCAAGTTCTCCCAATGTTACTCCTGGGTCGTCCGTGAGGAGGGGGCAGGCTCCGACAATCTAAGGTAAAAAAAACTCCTATAAGGCGTGATGCTCCAGCGAACATCTAATTCACAACTGGGCTTTAAATACCAAAGGAGCTCATCAGGGAGATCAGCCACAACTGCAGCGGGTGAGTCTGAGGAACACCAATCAGGGAAGAAGCAGGAAAACACAGATCGTCACATGTATTTGAGATCTGATTGCAAAGATATATATGCTTAATTCCAGGTGTGAACACTCACCATCAGAGTTGTTCTTTTGGAGTTGAATCACTCAAGATGGATGTTAATGTGAGGCTGAACATGGCTCAAGTATTTGTGGCATATTAGACAAACACGTCATGAAGTTTATTGGTTCAGTTCTCTTCAATTCAGTTCAGTTTATTTATTTGCCAATTCACAACAAAAGTGGCCTCTGTACTGTATGAAAAAATCATATGAGTTATCAAATACTAATTAGGAAATGTTATCTATCTAAGGAAGTCTCCCATCATGAGCATTAGAGGGGTGACAGTGAAAAGAAACAACTCCCTTTTTATAGAAACCTCCAGCAGAATAGGAACCAGGGTCAGGATGGGCGAGGAGAGGACAGGAAAGGGACTCAGACAAACACAGAAGAATTGGTCCAGCTTCAGTTGTTTTCCAAGATAACACCCCACACCCACAGGCCTGATGCTCTGACTTGAACTCAACATCAAGGCATATCCAGTGTAGCCCAGTCCAGCCCAAGGCCAGACTCATTCAAGAATTTTAGCTGAATTCAATTTCACTTCTGGCCTCTGTCTGAGCAGCTTGTGCTGCAACCACACAAAGAGCTTCTCACATTCAAAGTTTCACATTGAATGTGAGAACCCCCTCATCTTCTGACCCCCATTACCATATGAATAGATTGGAGAAAGAAACGGAGTGAAGACAGAACAGGAGCCTGTGAGTTGAGTCAAAATCATACAGTTTAGAGCAGTTTTTTGGTTATGTCTTACTCACTCAGAAAAAGACTAGCCAGAATATGAATGTGATAATTTGTGGTCAAACGCAGATGAACATCAGGGGTCACTAAGGGACCCCTATGGGCGGATAATGTTTAGCTTTAAAATCAAACATGCAATGTCTCTGCAGCAGTTTGCAACATTAGTATTAGTACAATCTGACTCCTCGCATGCCTCTAATGCTTTATTTTCTTTTTTTCAGCACTGTTCTTTGCACCAACATATAAATAAGATTTGAAGGGCATTTGAAGGCTCTCTGGGTTATAGAAACTGGGGGAGCTACCATAATAACAAAATACTTTAAGTGTTTTTTGTTTGTTTTTTGTTTTTCTATTGAATTGTAGTTTATTTTATTAAGACTTTCTCTTTTTATGACCAGTTTTATTTACAAAATTTTCTTTTTATTATAAAGGTATGATCTAGAGGTCTGTTTATGATTATTAGGATTTTTATATCTAAAAAAAATGTTTTGCTTTTCTACTTTACACTAGTTTGTTTTCAGTCTTGAATCAACACAGTTTACCCCCAAAAAATATATTTTTTAATTTAGGCTGAAAGCAGATTTTTGTTTAAAAGTGATCCTGATTACTTTTGAAATACTTTAAAATCAGTGATAGTATTGATAGAAACACATTTAACATTTATATGTGGGCAGTGTTATCACTGCCCAGTGAAAGACAGAATTGACAGACAGGGCAAGGTGTGGGACAGCAGGTGTAAAAAAATTAAGAAATGATGGTGGAAGAAGTCATGGCTGGTGAGAATAAAGTAAAGGTCATCAAACTTATGAAGCTGAAGCCACTCCTAGGAAGAACTGAGAATGTTGCGTAACTTACAGTTACAGTAAGTCCAAAATAAGAAAAAGGGATTATGAAATAGACTCATAGACACTGTTGGGAGTTGATTACTGCTCATGGCAGGAGAATTATTGCAGAAATGTCTTCAAATCAGAAATATGAACAAGTGAGCTGATGAAATGGGATGCTTGTTAAAAAAAAAAAATCTCCCTTTGTGTTGTGCTTAAAATGAGACAATTAGCTGCTCCTCTTTGTGCCTCAGCTAAAATGTGAGCCAAAAGAGGAAACCTGTGCAAAGCAGCTAAAAAAAATTAAAGACCTAGCATTGCTTGAAGGAATGGAAATCACCTGCCACCATATATGCTAGAGTTTTGGACTAAGATCATGTTATGTTGAGAAGCGATGGAATTCCAACCATTTTGATTAAATGTTAAAAAAAAACATTGACAATCTCATACAATATCTTGCATGAACTGTTAGCAAGTGGAGTATGTGATGTGAATGGCTCTCATCTACTACTACAACAGTTTTAGCTCAGTATCTGTAAATTCACTAAGGTGTAGTCAATTTTGTGTAGACTAAGGCTGATTTACTGTGGCAGCCACCTTGAAACGTTTTGATTTTTGACTTTATTTCTGAGAGTTTTATTGAAATCCATTTAGTATTTCATGAGATATTTTGATGACAAATAGGGTTGACTCCATGAGTTAGTGCCAAGGTCTTAAGCAAGTATGTTGCACAATGTGCTGTGCTCAAAGTATGTGTTAAAAAAATGCTCAGCTTCTACCACAGTAGGTACTGTTTAGTTTAGCTTTATCTTCCTGTACATTTAGTTTAGTTCTGTACATTTAGTCATGTTTAGATCTGTTTAGTTTAGCTACTATTTTTGACTGTCTTAGCTCATGCTTAGATATGTCTGGTTTTACTTCGGCTGTATAGCGGGCCTGGGATACTTTTAGATAGTTCAGTACTGTTAGTTTTAGATTTAGCTTAGTTTAGTTCTGTACATTTAGTCATGCTTAGATCTGTTTAGTTTAGCTTAGCTTATTTAGACAATTAGTTATCATTGTATCTTGTACCTGTGTGTAATTTTGTTTCTGTAACTCTGTCTGTAATTTTGTTCTGTGTTGTAAAGCACTTTGAGTCGCCTCGTGCTGAAAAGTGCTATATAAATAAATGTACCTACCTACCTACCTACCTACCACAGCAAATCTTGGCTCCAATTTGTCAAATTGACTGAGTTGTTGCTATTTTTGTGTTTTCTAATGTCAGTTGGCTCTGCCAGCTGTCTTGAATTGGGATGACTCTAAAAGTTAATTATTTGTAGATGTACATCTAATGATTACTTGATAGTCATCAGATGTACATCATCTAATTTTAAGATTGATAAGACTATCTTAAAATCCATCTAATGGGTCATGAGATATTTTGCTAACAAATTGAGTTGATTTAATAGTTAATGTAATTTTAAACACAGTTTTTGTACAATCAGTTTGTAATCAGAGTATGTGCTTTCAGCTACTAACACACCAAATGTTAACTCAATATTTGTAAAATTGCCTGAGCTGTAGACTCCATTTCCACTTTGCAGCACTTCCTGTTACTAATCCAAACAGCAACACTTCTGTTACTGTTATTCTTGCTGAGAGCTACTTCTAAAGCTCAGTGAGAATGAAACATACAACCAGCACAAAGAAGTTATTAAGGAGACAATCAAATTATGAATTAGATTTATATTGACTTTGTCAGGAATGGACACACTGTAAAAGGGTTTAAAACTGAAATGTGTCAAACATGTTGTTATGTGCATCCATTTAATACATTTAGGATAAATTTTTCGCTCCAGAAAAAAAAACAGAGGCATTAACTTGATGGGGCAAAATATTTTGATCACACAAAACCACACATTGTGTATAATAATAATAATAATAATAATAATAATAATAATAATAATAATAATAATAATAATAATAATAATAATTTATGAGCTAGGAAAACATTTTGCAAACTTAAATTTTGCAAAACCTTTTTTGCAGGAAACCGTACATCTAAATTTGAAATAAAAGTTTCTGACAAAATACAGCCTAAATCATGCTGTGTCATCTATGTCTGTATTGTAGTTTTGTCTATTGGTTTCCTGTTTCCCTTTGCCACTTTCCACCTCCCCAGTATTTTTCCAGTCACGTCTGCCACGCTCATCTCCACCTGTCAGAAATTGTAATCACTCACCTGTACCCACTTCCCATTATTATCCTCTGCTTTAAAACCTGGTCATCTCCGCCACTTCCCTGCCGGATCATTGTTGTGTTTGTTGTTAAGGGTTATGTCCTGTCCCTGGTCCCTCCTTGCCTTGCCGTTTTGTATTTTTGTTATTGCTCGTTTTGCTGCCACGACAGCTTTTGTTTTGTTCTTTTCTCTTTAGTTAAATAAATTAGTTATTTTAAGATGAGTCTGCGCTCTGGTGTCGTCTTCGTCTCCACTGATCATGACAGCTGTATATCCTATTTTTTGAATATGTCTGAAATAATTCCACAGCTTGACAGTGTGTGAGAAACTGTTAAAACCAATAGGACATTATGTTTTTGTGAAATGGATGTAAACCTGCCTATGGCTTCAATGATTATATAATAATAATAGAAACTGTCTTGCAAAATAAAAAAAAATGTTTCTACCTGTTTGGCAGAAGTTTACAAACATATCAGGTACTACTTGGTCCCATTGCTCAAGCTATGTTGTGAGCAGCTTTTTCCCTTATCTCCTGAATAAGATAGTCTTAGAGTTTGCATGGTGATGTGTCGACTTTAAAAATGTGAAAATAAAGATTGATTTACTTAATCCTTACGAGTTGAGAGTTTAAAGAGTCAAACTTCAAGGTGAGACAAAAATCAGACTGTACCACTCAGGTAAAGTCACTAGTATGAGCAAAAAATGACACAAAGGAGTTTCAATCGAATGTCCTTGGTTTTTCCAACTGTCATATTACAGAACAGCTGAATTTATTTTATCCATATTATTATTTTCTGTTTTCTTCTATAATTTTAAAGAGAAATGTTTGAAGCTGAATGGTTGTTTGTCTCTATGTGGCCCTGCAATGGATTTCCGACCTGTCCAGGGTGTCTCCCGCCTCTTGCATAGTGACTGCTGGGGATAGGGCTTAGCTCCCCTATGGATGGATGGATGGATGGATGTTTGAAGCTGTGTGTCTTGCATTTTTATTCACTTCATAAGAAATTTACTGGAAAAACAATCAGTAAACACAGTTTGCTCTTACTGATAAAAAGGACATATTGACAAAAGTAATTTCATATGTTCATGGGTGCTGAACTTCCTCAGAAACCAACCACAGAGAGTGAAAATGGAGGGAGGGAGGGGGGGGACCTCAGCTACTCTGACCCAGTGCTTAGGTACACCTCAGGGCTGTGTTCTCAGTCCTTACCTCTACTCCCTCTTCACAAATGACTGCTCACCCATTCAAACTATTGACTTCATTGTCAAGTTTGCTGATGACACTGTCATTGTAGAGCTGACTCATAACAACAAGGGAAGTGATAGAGCATCTGGTGCAATGGTGTTCTCATAACAACTTGAACCTCACCACAGACAAAACAAAACAAAACAAGTAGAATTTAGAAAATCAAAGCAGACTGAGCACTCTGACCTTTACAGTAGTGGAAGGAAGGCAGAGAGTGGGGACTGCTTCAAGTACCTGGGGGTATACATCTCAGCTGATCTCACCTGATCATCACACATTGATCACCAGGCGGGAAAACCCCAGCAGAGACACTAATTTCTTAGAAAACTGAGGCCCCGACTATACAGGAATGCTGTCTTTCCAAAACAAACTTTTTCCTTGTAAACATGAGACAGTTTCTAGAAAGGTTTTGATCCATACAAAAACCTAAAACACTGTAGTACCTCTGCCAAGCCTGTGTGTAGAGCTGTACACAAAAACACATAAAAAACAGAAGGTCCAAACTGTAAACACAAGGAAAAATGATGATGGCAAATACAAGAGCATGATCCAAATCTTTTTTGTGGAACATCTACTTTGTGTCACATTACAATACTATTGACTGGGAGATGTGTAAGTCCAAGTATGCAGAAATAATAACAATTTTAGGCAGAGTATCCAGAGGAACAGCTGGGTAAATTATATGCACGTGTCGGTCTTTTAAAACTATTACCATATCCCATGTTTATTAAATGTATACTTGATATATATTGTTCTTTTTTTCTGCAATGTTTGCTTTTTGTATCAGTGGCTGTTTAGTAAAGTGATAAAAACATTTTCATTGTTAGATTATTTGGTGTAATAATAGAGGAGTTTTACTCTGCTCTATTTAGAGCAGCTCTACTGTTCATCAACCTTGTCTGCTCATTGAAGTAATACAGTAAAAAAAAGGTTTTGCTGTAGCTGAGCAACTGGCATCTGGAAGACAAACACAAACAAGTAATCTGTCGTTATTGTTGTTACGCCTTTCATGTTTGGGGTCATAGGTGAGGTTAGAGGCGGAACCATTATGTCATCGATTTCAAAAATTGTGTGTAGGTCATCCACACAAGAACACACAAGTGGATTTTTTCACTCTAAGGTTTAGTTTCTTTTTAAGGCTTACAATCATGTTTCACAGATACAACTATCCAAACTTACACACAAAGATGCTTACACGAGTTACAAATACATTTTTACACACACAAATATTTTTACAAACGCACACATATTTTTACACACACACAGATATTTTGAGACTATTTTCTCTCCATAAGTTCTAGAGCGAAAAAATCCACTTGTGTGTTCTTGTGTGGATGACCAGATCCAGCAGGTCCAAGAACAAAGTCTCCTATCCTCTTGCTGCACTGTGTGGTCTGCAGGCTGCACAGCAGAGGACAACAAGACTATACAGTGTATGGTGAGAACAGGGTGACTGGGAAACAATTACCATCTATGAGCTATATCCTGACCAACCTCATAAGACAACCAGATGTATCTCAATAGACCCCTCACACCCTTCTTACTCCCCTTCCCTTCTGGAAGGAGACAGATGGCAATAAAAGCTCACGCAAACAGATTGAAGCACAGTTTTTATCCACAAGCAATGAAATGTGTGCAGCTCCTTGCTCAAGATGCCTAATTTTTACCAACACATAGTTTTGTTTTTCAGTTTTTTTTAACTGTCCAGTTTTCAGAACGTTTCACTCTAATCATAGTTTTTTATTTACTAGAGACAGACCAATTAATTGGTCAATACTGGCCACTTTTAAAAATCTGGCATTCCGCCATGCCTGTGCGTACTTGATCATTTACCAAGTAGTAAAATGAAGTTGCAGCAGTACCTGCTACAACAAGCTTACTGTAGCCTACAATTTAGCTTTTAAATGAGAAAGTTCTTTTATATATTATAAAATAACATATAAAAGCACAAGTTTTTCCAAGGGATGTTAAATATATGTTAATTTAAGATAATATTTTTTGTTATATTTTATTAAATGAGAAAAACATATTGACCACAAATAAAAATCAGTGTTGTATATTGGCCATAAACTGCGATGAGTTCTAAAAATCCATATTGTATCGGCCATAGAAAAACCCATATCAGTCAACCTCTATTATACCTATACTTACTACTTATCTATTCTGTCAATGAAAGTCATTTTCAATTAATTGATGTTATTAAATTATTATTATTTATATGTAGATACTGATGGAACTTTGATGACTGCTGAACAGCCAACTTCTGCTGAATTGTGTCTCGTTGCTTTATAACGAGTGACAAAAAAGTTCTATTCTAATTTGGCCAAATCAAATCCAAGTCATGTTTTTCAAAATGACTTGGATTTGACTTCTTCCTTTATTTTAATCATTTTAAGAAATTGTTAAATTCTTGTTTTGTTCACGTAGGCCCAGGATCTCTTTCTGTAAGATAAGTGTCTCGTTACAATCCTAGTAATAAAAACGGTAAGTAAAGATAAAATTTGATTATTTTTTAACAGATGAGGCAACAATTTCAAGTTAACATAAAAATCTACATTTTCTCTAATGTCATTTCATAAAAAGAAAGGGATTTTTGTTGCCATAGTGAGCGATCAGAGGGTGAGCGAACAGCCTCCTTCCTCCTCCTGCATCAGAGCCTGTGGTCATTATTGCCCTCCAGACTGCTTTTATCATCTCTATAAATTTGTGCCGGCTCAGTTGCAGGGTAATGAGGAGACCTGCGAGGCTGTCAACCTGCGTCTCTCACCCCTGCTGAGCCGCAATGAAGAGGGGTGTGAAAAAAGGTGGAGGAAGGCTAGAGACAGACAGATGAAGAGAGTTAAAAAGAGACGCCAGGAGTGTTGGTTATAACACACAACACACACACACAGAGCATCCCGGTAATATTTTGCTTGGAGGCTTGAGTCACAGCAGAATAATTAGTCTTCTTGCACATGAAAGCTTTCAGGACTGGAAGAAACAATCACCAATGTGTCCATATTACTGTGTTTTTCTAACTGCATGTAATTCTGCTTTAATTACAATAGTCACCACAAGAATTGAGTTGAGGAAGCCCTCTTTGACTGACAGATGATTTTAAATTATTTTTTATCAAATATATTGCTGCAAATTTGTTCAGATCTGTTGTCACGTCCCTATTTAATAAATCAAATGTGAAATTATTTCATGTGCTTTAAAATAATTGCTTCATATTGGAACAAATTATTTTAATTTCCTTTATTTTTGTTCAACGTACAAAGTTTCAAGATTGAAATCACCTATTGGAACAAACTGAATTTGTTTTCAGAGGATTTATTGTATGTGCTGAATTAAAAACAAATAAAAGTATAAGCACTACAAAAGGCAGCAGGTGAGTTCACTTGTTTTCTACAAAAGTGCAAGTTGACATTCAAAGAGGAAGCATGACAATAAGAGGGAATCTACAGAGGAGAATAACATGGTAGAGGTAGACCCCAAGGAAGAAGAAGATAGAAGTAGACTTGTCGTAGAGACAGAACGTGTATAAAGAAGAAGAGAACCAGTGTCAGTCTGTGGTTTATTATTAACGTCAATGTAAATAGAACAATACAAGTTTGTAACTGGATAATAATACAGGTCTTTGTATCTGAAGAAACACCTGACAGCAGAGTCAGTAAACAAACATAAACCTAAGTGCAGAAAACTGTTCTTCTTTAGTACCACAAAAGTTACTTTTGTTAACAATTAATATAGCACTGCAACACAGCAAAATACTTTAAATAAGGTAACCATGAGAGTTATACAGTGTCAAAACTGTGACGAGACTGTGTTTTTATTCACAGTTATGTGTCTGTTTGAAGAAAAAAAAGAATTGTGGTAATCAGATTTAACCTAGTTGATTACATTTTGTGCTAATATCTGATTTCAGTGAGACTGAGGTGAAACATCAGAATATGACTGTGAAAGGGGTTGTATCATTGTTTATTTCTACTTTTGCTATGTTGGTCTAAGTTTTCAGTCATCCAGGACATAGCCAATCTGTGACATGGCAGCTCTAATTTGCCCCACCTCTGCTGCCTGCACTCCCCTGCCAGCTTGATTGAACACACCTGCTCACTATCATCTCCTCCTCCCTGTGTGCTTTTAGCCAGCCTGCTCCCCTCATTCCATGCCAGTTTGTCTTTGTTTCTACCAGAAAGCGTTCTAGGCTTTTTTCCCTAGTATTCTAGTCTCCAGTGACCTTTTGACCCATTTTGTGCCTTAGACTCAGCCTCAGCCCAGTGTTTAGGATACCTCTGCCCTTTTCTGACTGGTTCCGTTTGGATTGCTATTAAACTTGTTGATTTTTTGGAAACAGTCTAGTTGTCATTTGAGTCAAGCCTGCCTAATACATTCTTACACAATCAAAGAGATTTTTAAAGTGACTGGCCATTTTTTCCAGTTTTTTGTAAAGACATTTCACTTCTCATTTCAGAATTTTTCTCAGTCCATAAATTTGTCGTTCCAAGTGTGCACCAACAAGACTTGATCAGATATCCATCTTGGATACAATCAGCTTGTTATTGGAAAGGCAGTAAATATATGGTTTCTTGTTTATTTCTTATTTCACAGCAATTTTGACCACAACTGATAACATAGCTATGTGGTGCTGAGAATTATTTCTTGAAAAATGTCAGTGATGTTGTGAACTGTGATTCTGACGACCTGGAGGAGGTCCTTTGTTTATGTGTGGCTTTCTTCTCATCCTTCTTTGCCTAGATGGTCTACTGAGCATGTTTCTTGTTCATTTGTTGTATTTCTTTTTTTTGCGTCCAAATAAATTTTTTACTGTTGTGGTGTTCATGTTGCTCGCTTAACATTTTCTCCAAGACTCTTGGGACTCAAAGCTCAACAGCCTGAGCTATTGTTTGTCAAGAAATGTTTGTGGTAAACCAGGAATTCTTTGGCACAAAATGTCTGGATTTTTACAATGTCTGTTACGAAGATATGCTGATATGTCCATCAGTGTTTTTTAAAGGCTTCAGCATGTTTACCATCTCACATCTGTATATGGTTGTATTGTACATACATACAAATATAAACCACCAACACACGAACCAAACCCTCCAAGAGTCTTGAATATTTTTGCTACTAGTTGTGGGTAAAAATTGTTGTAAAATATTAACAAAAAAAAGCATCAATATGCTTTACGGCAGGGCTATTCAATTGCAGTAAACAAGTGGGCCAAATATAAAAAACACTGGAGGTCTGAGGGCCACAGGCAATAATTATCAACCACTGCAGACAGACGAAGGCTTATGTTTTCATCTCTGTGTGCTTGCACCTGTTATGTTACGTCTGTTAAATTAGTTTTAAATTTTGCCATAATACTGTTAGTAATAATATTACTAATAGTAATATTAGTATTCACATTGCTGCTAGCAAAACAGCTCATGAACCATTTGATGAATTTTAATAAAAATTTTCAAGAAATAGTTATTGGATATACATCTACAACTGATTATCATTTGGAGCCAATCTAATTCAAGATGACCACCACAGCCAGTTGCTCTTAAATAACACAAAACTGTGTATAATTCAGTCAATTTTTACATATATTAATCCAAATTTTGGTTTGGTGTGGAATAACTGAGAGTCATTCCCAAACCAAACTCTAAGTGCTGCACGTTGCACAAGATCTTTTATAAAACTTTGGCATTAACTGTTAGTGTTACCAAAATATCTCATGTACCACTGAATAAAACGTTCAGAAAGTTATCACTGGATGTACTTTTACAAATAACTTTTGGAGTCAATTCAATTCAACATGGTCACCACATCAAAATTAGCAATCACAAAAATAGCTTTAACTCAGTCAGTTTTACAAATATTGAGCTAAAATTTGATGTCGTAGTTCTGAGGCTGATTCACAACACATACTCTGAGTGTGACATGTTGCAATTTTGTAAGAGACATCTTGACGCTCATAGTGAGCTTAGCTGATATGCCTTTAGCCATTGTCATCTGTCTGTACTGCAGTTTCACTGCCTTTACTACACGTAAGATGGATGCGTCAATCAGACAACTGCTTACATGTTTACCCACCTCACTCTTATCTATGATCATGGTTTACCAATGATTGGCCATTTAAGAAAGGCAGGCTTCCACTAGCTTAAAGCTGAACTGAAAAGGGTTTTGAAGCTAACATCAGTTCAATACATACATATATATATATATATAATACTACTTTTTCTTTTTTTAATACCGAACATTGAAGAAACCACTCGGGTGTTTTTCAATGACCCCCCTGATGTGTGACGTCCACAGAGCCACTGAGGTTCACAGCATTCAGTAATTCATCAGTGAGTGGATGAATACCAGTACAATATAGTTCAGTGTGGTGCAGTTAATTGTTAGGACTGGCCAGAAAATACCACTAAAGTTTAATTTTTTGGTTTCCTGAAAGATAAAAACCTTTGATTTGGATCCAAAAGCTCTGTTGTGGGAATTACTATCAGAACTCGGGTTTGGACCACTTCAAAGTCTGACAGTCTGAGATCAGTTTCAGATTCAGAGCAGTTTGTTATTGATGAAAAAATATAAATAATCCATGTGTGATTAAACAAATGGCAGAGTCTGAAACTTCTGTTGATTAATTTACTCTGGTTTAAGAGCTGAAAAAGCTACACTCAAGTATATTCATGTTTTTAACGAGTTAGCATCTGGTTAGATTCGAGTTAGTAGCGTTAGCTCTCTCCTGCCGTCTTTATGTTGATTTGCAGTGTTGTGTTCCTATGTCATGACAAGGATCTGGGGGTAATTGGTTCTCACTGTTCTACTTTTCTAACTCATTCGTTATGCACCTCAGTCGTTATGCACATTGTTTTGTTGGCCATGACAGTCCTGGTGATCATCAGAATCCGAATCTGAAGAGTTTTCATCTGATTACGGAGATCCAGTCATTAGTTCAGGTTCATACTGGTATGGTTGTATATCCATTACTCGCAAAGTCTTCCGGCATTTCTTCGTTTTCAAAAAAGTTTTATATTTTCACTCGTAAACAACCAGACAGCAGCGATGTTCTTTGTTCTCCAGTTCTCTTTTAGGGGTCAGCCAGGGCACACCACATGTCATGAACCCAGGATGGCAACTTCGCCCCACAAATCACCCACTACAGAAATTATTGACTAAATGCTAAAAACATATTATTTAGGTTTTAGGTTAAAAAAAAATGGGTCCGTGGAATGTTGTGTGGATTTGTTTGACTAAAAAGCATTCATGAAATGTCAATATTTTGATAATTGATTTCAGTTTACCTTTAATATGGTGTTCAAGGTATAGAAGTGGCTCTAATATGTGTATTCTTAGTGTTTAATTTAGACAAATCAGTTTGCAATTCTGGCAGCTTTGTGGGGGCCAAATAAAATTTTAAAGGCGATGTATCTGGCCCACGGGCCACCTATTGAATAGGCCAGCTCTATGACAATTGAGCTGAACGTATCTCTAATGAATCTCTGACTTGGTCTCATTGTCAAAAACGTGTAAGGATTGAGCAGTTCAAGTTTTTATTTTCAAGCTTCAAAACTGCAGTGAACTACTATGTTTATGCAAGGTAAACTCACATGCCAATCACTCTCCCTTCTATGGTTTTCTAGGGTCTGTGAATAAATACAAAAAACAAACCTGCAGTTTTTTTCTCTTATAGATGGGTTTATTATCATCTGCACATTGATGGTGTCAATGTTTAGAAAACTATTGCCCAGTCATGCTTACCTGTTCAACAAGTTTAACTATAAGCTTGTTATTTAACTTGTATATAGTTTGTACCAGTTTGTGTTCTGAGTACCACTGAAAGGATCATAAGTACCACCAGTGGTATTTGTACCACAGCTTGAGAACCATGTTGCTACATGTTTCTTCTTGTTAAAAGGGAGTCAGTCATTTCTTTCTATTGTTGTCAATGTCCTACTCAGGGGATTGCAACATAGCAAAGTTTCAACGCAGTCTGCTGGTTTTCTTAGACTACTTTTATTATTTGGCATTTCACAATGTACTATATGCAAATGTATTATTAGAATAACTAAAATGACTGTAATTTGATTCAAATCTGGATCTGAATTACATTCAGACTTGTTTTTGTTTTCTTTTAAATAGTAGTGCCCCAAGATAACTTTTGTTGTATTTTTGGTTTTGATGTTTTGTATTTAGAACTGCCCATCCATGTCAGCTGGCTGTTATAACCGTTCAGGAGAAAAGCATTAGACAACTTCAGCATGTTAGAGCAGTGGTGACATCAGAAAAAATGCTTGTTTGTTTTTTGTTCTTTTTATCTGTGCATGTGTCTGTGTGTGTGTGTG
>NC_051431.1:28838740-28841642 GCF_001649575.2 Kryptolebias marmoratus | reverse complement strand
GGGGGGGTACTGTGTAAACAAGACAAGTTCCTCCACTCTTAGTACTGTTTGTGATGTCAGACGGAGGAATCTTGCATCACTGCTGATGCTTGTGCTGCTGCTAAAGCAAACACAATTTCTGACAGCTGATACACAGTACAGACTTTGACCCACAACAAACCTCACAGCAATAACCTCCTGATCCAGTGTCAGCCAGGAAATTCCTCGTGTTCAGTCTGATGCCTTCCTTACACTGACAGGAGCTGTCCAAACTGTCCGCATTTTGGTAAGAAGATAATGGCCATCAAAATGATGCATGACACTGCAGGTGTAGATGTCTATGAAAATATAACAGCATTAATGTTTATATAGTTGTGAAACCCCACAGAAAGTAGATATTCTGTGGAAGCCAAAAAATACTACTCTTTTCACTCAACTCCTGGCAACCAGGGATGTCTCTGGATTAAAAAGGAATATTTGAAGAGCTGAAGCTCCTTTGACACTTTAATGACCCCTGCCTTGCCAGACTCCCTGGCTCTCCCTCAGACATCTCAATCACCTTCCCCTCTGGTAAAAAACAGAACTCATTTCACATGAACACTTGCTGTGCTCCTCCAACAGAAACAAAAAGGTAGCCTCTCCATCATCCAGCAAACCATAAGCTTGCCTTTATCTTGCCTCCCTCATTAAACTCTGAATAACTCAGCAGAGGCAAAAAGAAAGAAAAGTGATTGAATTCTGTTGGAGGAATAAAAGCCCCTTTGGTTTCCATTTTGAATGTGTGCCATGTTGAACAGGCGGGATCCAAAGATTCCAGGGAAGAATAGGTCATAGACAGAGCCCAAGGCCAGATGACCCACTGTAGATAATGTACCATGGATGTTCTGTCATTGTATTGAGAGGCAGGAGTCATTATGATGACCCATCATGACCTCAAATGGAGGCAGAGGAGGGAGCTGTGAATGCGGGGTTGTAGGGAAATCATGGCACCAAGTTAGATATCTCTATTCAAGGCAATCTGGTCACACTGAATGTAGCCCAATTATTTCAATACACCAGCAGTCTCAGGAAGGGGATGAAAAAAGAAAGGGGATGCAAGGAAAGAAAAATGAGTTTGACATTCAGGCAGTCAAGCCAAGGGAGGTAACAAGTTCACGGGCTTTTCAGTAAAACATGGCCGCCCACTGTGTGATGGATCATAAAGCCTCAGATGAGCCATCATGGGTGGGACCCAAGCAGAGGCGCATGGGAACCCAGTCTCCAAGAATGAAGGGACTCATCATGCTGCTGGGAAAATAGAACACCTCAGAGCTCAGACAGAAGCTGCTTCATCAGCTCTCAAAATTGCTCCATATGAAACCACAAGGCTGTTGCTAAGCAATTAATAAACTGGTGCATCTTGTGCAGACAACAATAATGTTGCATTTCATGTATGATTCCAAAATACAGCCTGTTAAACAAAACATTTGATATTAAAAGCCTAGCATACCTTGAAGGAATAATTTTAAACTAAGATCTTATGTTAAAAAATGACGGACATGAAGCTATTTTGAATAAAGCTTGAAAATATGATTATGTGCAATGGCATGCAATATTGCATTATTGCACATGACCTGTTAGCACTTGAAGTTTTTGTTATGAATTACTCTCAGCAACTACCACACTAAATTTTAACTCAGGATCTGTAAGATTCACTATTATTTTTGTGCAGGCTAAGGTTGACTAACTGTGGTGGCCAACTAGAACTGAGTTGATGCCAAAAGTTTATCAGTTGTAAATAAACAACCAATAATTACTTTCTAAGTTTAATTAAAATCTGTCCAATGGTTCATGAAATATTTTGTTGACAATATTAATGCAATTAATGCTAAGGTTTTGAGCAAAGATGTGGCACAGATGTGGGTTCTTTTTTATTAGGTTTATTGTTTTAGTTTTATGTTGTAAGTTCTTGTGTAGTTTTTACTTCCTGTGCCCCCTGTCATCATTCACTTTTCTCAGCTTGCTAAGTGTTTCCCTGCCACGCCCATCTGCACCTGTCCCCAGTTTGTAATCAGTCACCTCTGTCCACTTACCAATCACTCTGCCTTTAATACCTGGTCATCTTCTTCTCATACCCACTGGTTCATTGTTGCTGTCATTCTCAGTCTGGTCTCCTCGTGCCTTCCTCCTTATGTTTCCAGTTTTGCCATTATTTGTGAGTTTTTGTTATTTAAAAATACATCAGCCCTTTTGTTTTTGTTCGTTTAAAATTAATTTGTTTTTTTTCATTTCAAACTCCTTCTATGTCTGCCAGCATTTGGGTCTGAATACTCCTTACACAAATCTGTGACATTATTAAGACTTAATATTTATTAGTTAATAAAACATACTGGTCACAAACCGGTCTTTTAAAAATTACAATCTTTTTTCTTTCAGCAGTTCCCTCTTCAGTGGTCACCACAGCGAGTCTTCCTCTTCCATCTAGTGCCCCTTTCACACGGACCCTAACGGACCCGGCTCGACTCTACTCGGCTCGCTTTGCGCGCGTTTACATCTGCTTTTTTTTTTTAAGGTTGGCCCTGCTTCTTTGGTCCCTGCTTCGGAGTCGGGCCAGCCGGGCTGGCCCTGCTTCGTGGGTGGCGCAAGCTCAGCTCCTGTTCACTCATTGGTCGTGGGTGTGACCAGATGCAAGCATAAAGAGCAAACAGTAGGAATATAAACAACAGCGTTAGCTTACCCTGCAGCCTTTATGCCGTCTGTCCTCCAGCTGAAGGCGCTGTAAAGCCTGAAATCTCCGGCGGATAACATCCCTCCTGCTCCACGCAACAATCGCGGCATCCAGAGCATTTCTTTCACTGCGCCTCTCTTCCTGAAGTCTCAGGAGAATCCCCATAAGTTTAAAAAACAGCAACAACACAGGGCCAAAGTTGTCCATAGCGCTTTC
>NC_051431.1:28829041-28838673 GCF_001649575.2 Kryptolebias marmoratus | reverse complement strand
CCCGCCCCCCGCAGCATGAGGAGGCGTTCCTCTGCTACTGACCAAGCTGGCCGGTGTAAACGCGATGCATTCTTTATAAAGCCGAGCCGAGCAGAGTGGAATAGAGCTGGACTACTGAATTAGGGCCCGTGTAAAAGTGGCATAACTTTATCTCCCAGTTGTTCAACCTGTGTTGTACCTCTGATGACCTCATTCCTAATCCTATCCATTCTTGTCCCTCTCAAGGAGAACCTCAACATCTTCAGCTCTGCCACTTCCAGTTCTGTCTCCTGTCTTTTTGTCAGTCCTACTGTCTCCAAACCATACAACATACACTATATTGCCAAAAGTATTTGCTCGCCTCCCTTCAGACGCATATCAACTTGAGTGCCATTCCATTCTGAATTCATAGAGTTTAATATGATGTTGGCCCACCCTTTGCAGCTATAAGAGCTTCAACTCTTCTGGGAAGGCTTTCCACAACGTTTAAGAGTGTTTATGGGAAATTTTGACCATTCTTCCAGAAGCTGATTTGTGAGGTCAGACACTGATGTTGAACAAAAGGCCTGGCTCATAGTCTCTGCTGTAATTTATCCCAAAGGTGTTTTATTGGGTTGAGGTCAGGACTCTATGCAGGCCAGTCAAGTTCTTCCACACCAAACTCGCTCATCCATGTCTTTATGGACCTTGCTTTGTGCCCTGGTGTGCAGTCATGTTGGAACAGGAAGGGGCCGTCCCCAAACTGTTCCCACAAAGTTGGGTAACATGGAATTGTCCAAAAAGTCTTGGTATGCTGAAGCAGTCAGAGTTCCTTTCACTGGAACTAAGGGGCCAAGCCCAGCTCCTAAAAAACAACCCCACACCATAATCCTCCTTCCACCAAACCTTACCTTTGGCACAATGCAGTCAGACAAGTACTGTTCTCCTGAATCAGTTTGAGAGTTCGAGGTCTCAAATAACCATGATCCTACATGCCCTTGACAGTCTGCCGCTGAGTTTGCGAGTTACCGGACATTTCAGTTTCCCCAGAAATGCTGAGGGCTCAGCTGAGTCAGGTAGCTGATTCTGGTTAAAGACTCACCAGAAGAACAACAAACTCAGAGGAGTTGTACATACACATTTACATATGTTTTATAACATATATAACATGAGTTAATATTTTGGTTGATATACATTTGATTTACGTTTTTGTTCCATTAGTTTTGTTCCATCATTTGTAAGTTGCTTCTTCATTTATTGGTATGTAGAGCTGGATTTTCTATATCACAAATATTATACCACAGTTGTTTTTCACAGTAGGTGTCAATACACAGAAAATAATACTCCTGCACAGTGGTACTGACTCCAGGAAAAAAGTAATATGGGAGATCCATTCTTAATACACAAACATAACATAACTATTTACATTGTAAATTAGCCAAGCTATGACAATAAATGCTGATTAAAATGGCAATATGTGTCAAAAAGTCTGCATGTTTATAATTTGTGCTAGAACAGGAGAAAATCTAAATAATCAAGGTATAGTCCAGTCAGGTTCTGATGTTCTGTCTAATAGGTATCAATAGTTAGCACTTTATTAGCCATAACATCAGTCAGAGAGGATGGAGAATTTAGAAAGAGGCAAAAGTCTTCGTTCAGGCTAGGCTAGAAGCGGGCAGCCAAATGAGTTAAATTTTTTCAACATTTTTCAGACTTATAAAACAAATTTTCTCAAAAAGCATTACACTGGTGTGAAAGAATGACATTAGCTAATACTAGAAGCACTCTGAGAGCACAAACCTCCGCCTAGGCCATGGGGTTATTAACAAATTGTAGGATCCAGATTGTGATCCTGATCACCACTAAAATTTAATCATTTGTTCTTTGTGACAACCCCAACATTTCCTGGAAGTTTAATCAAAATCCATTTATTACTTTTTGACTAATCTTGTGCACAGACCAACAAACAAACAAATGCTACAGAAAACATATACCTCCTTGGTGGCGGTCAATAAACCTCTACACTTTTGCATGACACAATAGGTTGTCAGTGGTTTCTCAACCAAACAACATCAGTGTTTCTAGGCGAATGTACAGTATGTGTGCAAAGTATAGACTGTTATACATCGATGGTGGTGAGGCTGCAAATGTATCAGCCCGCCTGATCAACACATCTAGTCAGTTCAAAGGTTTACTCAGTTCCTGGTGGAGTTATACTTTCAGCAGCATCAGGATCACCAGCAAACACACTGTTTGTCTATACTCAGCACACAAACATTTGGATGGTAACATGGACATTCTTACTACAAAAAATACTACAAAAAAATATTCAAAATTCATCTAAAGTCAGGATTGTTTCCTTAAAGATGCATGCTATTTATTGACCTAAAAATAAAAGACTGCTAATTCTGGCAGAATGCTAAGTGCAAATCTTCGCCTGAATAACCTGTCTGTCAGTGGTAACGTATTCTGGGACAGTTAATGGCTCAGGGCCTCGGGGCTACCTTTAATTAGAGAAAACCACAGATTGTAGATTTCCAGTGAATTCAAAACAGCAGACAAATCAAATGTAAAAAAAACCCAGATATTCTGATATATCTGCAAAACAAATTATATTATATCTCTTATATCTCAGTCAATTAAAGGGAATACATTTTAATTTAACAGTGGGAAATTATTAACCTTATTGTTTAAAATTGATAAATTTATTTGTAATCTTGTAAAATCAGAATTCTAGATATTATTTTGTACAAAAACAAACAAACAAAAAAAAAAGAATTTGGGTCTGACCAGGCAGCACCATCAGATATACAGTAATTATCATATATATGACAGCTCACCCCACCAACAAAACAAACATTCAAAAAGGTGTACCCTCACTTCAGATATACAATAATTTTAGTCAAAATATAATAGTTTTAAAGTGTTAGTAGGATAGTTCATCATTTCCTATCAGGCAACCCTGCGACCAGGTAATGTCAAAAATATGTGGGTGCATGTGTGTGTATATGTGCGCATATGAATTTGTACAAATATCTATGTATTTGCATGCATGTATGTATAAATGTGTATATATAGGAATATATATGTATATATGCTTGTGTGTGTGTAATGTATATGTACACATGTATAGTATATACTGATATATATGTGTGTTGTATGTATATACAGTATGTCTTTATATGTACAAGTGTATGCTCTAAAATAAGTAAATACTGTATATGTATAGTAAAGATTTGTGTCTACATGTAAATATATGTAATAATGAACTATTGCAAACAACATGCTAAGTTAGGATTAGTAGGAAAAGGAAGTCAACTCGTCATTTTAAAGACTGAATAGAGGAGAAGAGGTAGGATATTAAAGCCTGTGCTTCTCCTGCTTTTTGAACATGTTAACATATTTCAGGTTATTTTTAATAATATTTTGATATTACTTGCTCCAAATAAAAGATTAATTCATACCAATTTTTGTCAATTGTTTGTTTCCTTTCACTGCTTAAAAAAAATCTGTTTGTCTAAGTGCATTCAGACTTCATAAAAACATTCAAATCGCCCTTCATAAGCAGTTAATACCATACATCCATACCACTGCTTCAACTCACAGCCAAGCAGTGAGAGCAAGTATGCATGTCTGTGTGATTTCTCCTTTATTGTAACCACGTGGCTACATTCAGCAAGTTCGTCCTCCCTCAGCACGTGCACCCATCTGAGTATCTGAGTTGATCTACTGAACCAGCTCCCACATGAAGTGCTGCAGGGAGAAGCTAGAGCCCTGTGGCTCAGCTGTGGGTGCCACTGCTCGTGTTTGCCCTGCCTGTCATTCAGTCAGTTAATCTTGTTAACACAATCCTCCCACCAGAATACAGAGCAGCTTTAAAATGTGAACATAAGACTTGAGCATTAGGTAAGACTTGAGCATAAAAGCTAAGTGTTCATTACAAAAGCAAGTTATGTGGAGGAGTTAGTGATTGTTTAGGCTTTCTTGAGCACTGACCTGCAAAACGGCCGCTGCTCTTCTTCACATTTCACACTCCAGCTCCCTCCAGACTACCTTTTCAAGTTGGTCCTTCCACTCTCTCAGAGGTAAAAGTCATTGACAGAGGAGGGTGTGCAGGACAGGAAAGGTTTTCCCCCAAGCTCTTATTTTCTTTCAGAATAAAATATAAAGAAACAAAAATCCCTCCACACACACTCATGAGATAAAATATGAAGAAACAAAAATCCCTCCACACACACTCATGAGAGAAAAACCGGTGCAGAGACAGCAGCAACAAAAGTCTCCTCAGTCACCCCATCTCCCTTCTGTTCAAATTTAGAGACTGAAATCTGGATTTCAGGCTGCGAGGCGAGCTCTACTGGGCATGTCCACAACTGAGGAGCACATTTTGTAATGAACACTCACTTCCTCCCTTGTTCTTGCTCCCCCCCTCCTCCCTGACAGCTCTCCCCCTTTTCCTATATCTCTCTGTTCAGTAGGAATCAGGAATGCTGCTGCCGGACCAAAGTCCACTTGGCTTCAAGAGGCAAGACCCACTTTGCAGGACAAAATAACATACTTTATAAAAGAAAAAAAAATCAAAACAAACAAACAAAAATAGAAAAAGGAAAATTTTAAATAATTTCATAAAATACTTTCAATCATTATGTTTCTAAATTATTCATACTGATAATCTTCATCAACCATGTTCATAAAGGGTAAAAATCACATCTTACCTTAAATTATGACACAATTCAAGGCACACAAAACTGATAATATCATGATACAGCAATTCTGCAATAACTAATTGACTGTTAAACTAATACATTACAATAGTTCTGTAACTTTAAATCCAAAATGTTTGAAGTCTTGCAGCATCTCATAATCTCACTGAAGTAACTTTTTTTCATCAATGTGTATACCGTTGATTTAAAAGTTAAGTTTCTCTTCCTCTGCTGGTTATCTTCTTGTCAAGTTTACTTTATTCATCTGTGTCAGTCCACTGTAAAGGACCAGAACAAAGAATTGCTGAAGACAGGAAAATCTGCTCAGAGTGCCTTAGGTATTGCCTCCACCAAAGTCAAAGGCAGAGTGATAACGGTTTGCCCATGTCTGGGTCTTTGCATGTGCTTTAAGCACACTGTGTAATGAATCATTGAACTGATTTCAATGACACTTTTAGGAAGTATACATTGGGTTGACATCTACAACTGATTACTTTTTGAAGTCAGTTTAATTTGAGATGGCCACCTCAGCAAAACAACCTTAGCAAACACAAATATGGCTATAGCTCAGTCAGTTTTTCAGACATTGATCCTAACTTTGGAGTGGTATCAGCTGAGACTGATCCCCAACTTAAACTGAGTTCTAACTGATTGTGCAACATCTACATTTAAAACTTTGCCAATAACTATTGACTTCAATTCTGTCTGTTTGTTAGCAAACTATCTCATGAACCACTGAATGGGTTTTAATAAAACTAATCCTTAGATTGATATATACAAATGATTAATTTTTAAAGTCAACCCAATTCAAGATGGGTACCATGGCTAACTGACCTCAGAAAACACAAAATTGCTATAACTCAGCAAATTTTAGATACTGCGAGTACTATGTAGTACTTTGCATGTTTCCTGTACGCACAGTATACATAGTCATAAGATGGTAAGTTCAACAGGTATATCACATTCATTGTAAGGAATTTACTGCCCTAAAACTGAAAGGTCCTATTTTCATACAGCAGTGTGTGACATCTTTCAGCAATTTAGCCTCATGCTTGTGCTCTCAGGCACTACACACTGACCCAAATCCTCCCTAGTAAACTATCAGGGCACAATGTATGAAAACTAGGCTGTGGAATGAGGACAGTGAGTAGAGAAAAACCGACTCAGAGAGGAAGAGTGACAGCCAGAAAAAAAAGGTCCTGTGACACTGGTGGTATACTATTTTTAAATGACATTTTGACAACTCAAATTTAAAAATATGTTTTTCCAACTGAGAAACCGTTTTAAAAGATGCACAGACACATTTCCACTGGTGGTCTTTCTGACCCTCTCTGTTCAGACAACAATGTCGTTCCGCAGATGTCCTGCGATCCATCTGAAGTGTCTGAGGAGCCAGTTGGAGGAGGTCGAGACGGTTGCAGGCTTGACCCTGACAGGTCAGAGGTCATGGGAAGCAGTGGGTCAGTATGAAGATGAGAGGTCAATTCCACAACTGGATAAGCCAAACCAGCATGTGCCAGGATCACAGTGGCTGGTGGGGAAGGGGGAGGGGGTTACAAGCTCAAAATCAACAAAGGAAGAGAGGAGCGAGTCAAGCTTGAAGGAGTCCCTGTTTAGTAGCATTGAATGCAATCTTGTTTATTTAACTGTAAAAGCATAAAACTTGGAATGTAAATCTACTTAATTTATTATGCATGAAGTGAGTATATAACATAATTCAACCAAAGCTGTCAACTCATGTCTACAGGCAAATGTGTTTCCAGCAACTCTGATAACTGCTCTGTTTTATAACCAGTATGGATGTTTTGTTGGGGGCTGACAATAGCATAGTGTGGCAAGCTAAAAGAAAGATTTACAACAGTACAGTAAGTTGTTGGCAGCAGGCTTTCAACAAAAAGAATTACTCAAATTATCTTGGTGGAAGGTTTCAAAACAGATACAGGAAAAAAAAAGCAGCAGTGTCAAAGTGACACTGGCATCAATGGGTCGACATCTAATTCAGCCTATTCCCACTTTGACTGAATCCCTTGCTGCTGGTTTATCAGGACCACTTGGAATTCCAAATCTACACAAAAAAAACATTAGAATTAGTTTTCAACATACCTAATAATTAAATATTGTTTTTTAGTTGCCCAATCTACAGAATTAGTCATTACAAGTTACAGTCAAACTTTTAAATAACTTTAAATGTATTAGAGGCCTAGCATTCCTTGTAAGAATGCATATCACTGGCTGCTATTCCTGTTTTAGACTAATGTTATCTTCTGTTGAGAAATGACTTGTTTTGATAAAATCACGAAAATAACATTAGGCACAATCTCATGTGATATTTTGATATCATGCATGATCTGTTAGCACTTGCTTTGTAAGTGTAGTTGGCTTTGGCAACCATCTTGAATTGAGCTGACTTCAAAAGTTAATGGGTACAGATGTATGTCCTTTGATTATTTAACAAAATTTCATTAAAATCCATCCAGTGGTTCATGAGATATTTTGATATCAAACAGCAAAACAACCTCAGCCTGCACAAAACTTGCTATACCTCAGTCAATTTTTCGAAAACTTAGCTAACATTTGTTATGGTAGTAGCTGACCTTATTGTTAACAGCACATACCCCAAATGCTAATAGATCATGCAAGATATTACAATATCATATGAGGCTGCACAAAATATTAGTTGCAGAATTTGACTGAATTAGCTACAACTCCATAATTTCTGAACATACAATTATCTTATTTTGAAACTCAATATGCATTTCATCAAAAAAATACTAGGCCTTTTATTCAATTAGATGTGGACTTTTTAAGTGGTCCACTTTGACAGATGTCCTTTAGAATCATCAACGGCAGGTTTTCATTCAGCAAGCCTGAATATCTTTGATAATGTCTCTAACAGTCTGACAACAACAGATTTAAGAAAAAGTGGTAGTTGTAGCTGAGGAGCCTCAGTCTAGAACTAAACAAGCTGGTCTGGTCATGTCAGCCATCTGAGTCTGCAACTGCAGACCACACTGACCTACCCCTTTCAGCTCCATTCTGACACATTAGGCCCCTGACACTGGGCCTCTGAGGACCTGTGACCCCAGCTATTGTCTGGCTGTGGTCTGCATCGGCGAGAGACCCAATGCCAAACAAAGCCACGTCATTAACTCTGACTCAGTCACCACAACCTGCAGCCCCCACAGCTCGTTTAGGATGAAATGAAGTGGACCAGACAAACACAGAGCAGTGCTCATCAACCTTAACTGCCCTGACAACCACTCCCTCTCTGAAAAGACCAGACTGACAAGCTGCTTACTGGCAATAGAGGAAAGCCATCTATCTACAAGCCCCTGTGCAAACGGATGTGTAAAGTCTGAAGCTGAAGTGCAGCAAGCCAACATTAACTATGTGGTGAACAGGGGGTCAAATGCAATAAATGTGGTGAGGTAATTGTTTGTTTTCTTGTTGCGCTAGTAATAAACCAATAACTACTAGCTAAAAAACACACAAAGATATGTTAAACTTGTTAAAAACAGCTTTGAGCCATTAGCTAGCACAACCCCTTTTCTAAAAAAAAAGAGGTTGTGTAAAATGTAAGAAAAAATAAAAATAAAAAACAAAGGATGTTAAGCATGTATGTATGGATCCTCTGTACCAAAAAAAACAACATTTAAAATAAAAAATTACAAACCAAAACTTTTTTTGAATGTTTCTTCAATATGAACAGCATGGTCACAGATATTTCTGTGGTTGTTACAGAGAAACAACCAGCATAATAAAATGTCAGACAAAATGGAAGATAAAGGTCCATCATTCACCTTAAAGGCTATAAGTGTCACAGTGGGGTTCTGAGTGTCTGTTTTACTTCCCTTCTATGTGTTGCCCCCACCTGTGCCCAGTTCCCTCTCCTCAGATGTTCCCTGTTTCTCTGATTTCTCCTGGAATATTTGTCTTATCTCTACCACTCTCATTGTTATTGTTGTTGTCTATTACTGCTCCTGTCTGAGTTCCCTGTACCTCCTTGTGCCTCTTCCTCCAGAGCTGCTTATTCCAAATATGTTGTAAGTCCTGAAAAAGTTTTTCTGTAATTAAACCTTCCTTGTGTTTTCGGCATCTTCGTGTGGAACCTGCCTTTTTGAGTTGCCGCCTGAGCTGAGTTGTGACAATGAGTGATAGTCTAAAGATTTCAGGGAAATTTTGGAGGAAAAAAACTTGGCAATTTGTGAGCTAGATGAACAGATTTATATATGAAGACAGTTGAAGTCTCAACTACACTCATTTCAAATAATAAAAAGTTTTCAAGTATTTTCAGTTCTATTTTAAAATATTTTCTCTCTTGGATATTTTACTAGTATAGGAAATGTTACAAATTAGCAATATCAAAAACAATAGTAAAATTACTATTATCAGCATGTGAATACTGATTCAGCTATCCCACTATTGTTTTTCTCTTTTTTATTTTTCATACTTTATTTATAATCTAACAACTTCTGCCAACTTTGTGTTTTTTTAGTCATTCATATATCAAAATGTTAAGCTTATTCAGGAGATGGGTGCTATGACTTTTGGTTTTTGTAACTTGTACTTTTCAAAATAGTTAACTTTAGTTACAAATATTTTGTCCACAGAAATACAGTAAGGTCTTTTTAGTTCCTTCAAAAATATTGTTATCTTTAAAACTATTTCCAGTGTACTTGCTCTGTTTTGGTCTTCTTATGCTGGTTTTACTTTTTAACTACTATTCTGCTACTCTCAGCTACACTTTTGTTGCCTTTAGCTAGTGTTTTGTTACCTTTAGATAGCATTTTGCTACTTTGAACGTGGGGTGGAAATTAAAAATTTTGTCCACCAGCCATAGTGGCTCAAATATTTTACCAGCCACTTTTTTTTGTTGTGACAAAAAGTTATTTCATATGATGATGATGGAGGTGTGCGGAAGCAGTTGTGGTGCCCTACAAGCTGAACAACACCTCTTTCTGGACACTGCAT
>NC_051431.1:28816484-28828941 GCF_001649575.2 Kryptolebias marmoratus | reverse complement strand
GTGGATATAATTGTTCCAATGCTATGCTAAGCATAACTCCTAAGCTTCCACTTCAGTATCCGATGATATTTAACAATAACATGAACCGCTGTAGTTTTCGGTTTGTAAACATGACGGTAGCAGTTTTTGACGGGTAGCACCGACTGTTAGACATCGCTGTTTAGCCACGCTACGGTAGGAAAATCTGACGAGGAAGCACAGATCGTCAGAACACCGGCCGTAGGCTCGAACGCACACTGACTGACGTCATGACGTCATTGATTTAGTTAAAAAAAACGTTGTTTAACTTTCGGTTTTTCCCTCGAATACTCTTGAAAAACATTTTTGTTGTCTGTCACCAGCTTAACTCCCGAAATGTTCCGCCACAATGCTAATGCTAGGCCTCAAATTGGTTCTTCTTCTTCTTCTTGATTTTTATTGGTGGTTGGTAAACCACTGAAGGAATCAATACCAAAGTGTCTGCAAAACTTTTCTCCTTCTTGCATTTAGCAGCTACTCGAGCACATTGCTGCCCCCTATATGTCAAGAGCATGAATAACACCTTTTCTGTTCAAATTGCCAACCTGCCACAGTGGCGTGTATGTTGATCAAATTCACCCGCCACTTCAAATATTTACCCGCATTTTGCCAGTGGCAGGTGCTAATTTCCACCCCTGCTCTGAACCTTTAAGTAGTGTTTAGTAAGTTCTTATTGTTGCTGCTGTTGTTGTTACTTTGATTCTATAGATTATCTTTTGCAAGGTTCACAGAAGCAATACAGAAAAATTTCAATACTTGTAAGTCATTAAGTTGTTATAACATCTACACATGCATCCTATTGTGCCTTGATGTTGAAGTTTCCAAAGGAACCAAATTCAAATTATGCAGTATGTTTTTTTCATGTCAGAATTGATTTTGGCAAAGACAGGTATCTAGGAAAGTCTTTAATGCCAAGAGGACAGATCTACATTTCCCAGTCTGTGTCTTTGAATAAATGGTAAAGGTAGGATTGCTTAGATTTGACGGCAATGTTTTGGTTACATCTCCTAACTTTAAAAGCCTAAAAGCAAGAGGAGAACGGACAACAGGTAAATATGCTGTTCGGCTAACTCTGTTAATAAAACCATTAAATAATTTGTAAGGTAATGACTGTGTTGCTGGACTTGATTAGAAGATAATGAATTGATAAAATGTTGGAAACCTGATTGAAATGAACAAATGAATCTCCTTTTTGATACATAACATACTGTACAGCACATGATGTAAGACTCAAATAAATCATACCTGTTTAGTAGCTGTAAAAAGAAGTAATGTGAGCATTTTGTCAAAGCGTTTTAAGCATTTAAATAAAAGCATCAATTCGTTCATATCACCTGCTGCCTTTCATGCCAGGGTTTTAGACTAAGATTATTTTATATTGACAGATGAAGGTGTTGTGGCTGTTTTGATTAAACCGTGAAAATAGCATTATGTGAAATATGCAATATTGTAATACCTTGTGTGATCTGTTAGCACTTAAAGTATGTGTTATGCATTACTTTTGGCTACTATCACACCAAATTTTAGCTCAATATTTGTAAAATTCACTGAGGTATAGCTATTTTTCTGTGAGCTAAGGCCAGCTGTGAACAAAGCTGACTCCAGCAGTTAATGCCAAAGTTTTAAAAGCAATCTGTTAGCACTTGAAGTATGTATTGAGACTACCACATCAATAGTTTGTTCAATAGCAGTAAACATGTGCACCACCAATTTTGAATCAGGAGAGAAAGGAGCAATGGCCACCCATGCAAATTTGCCAACAATGATGTTGGTTTAACTTTTAAACATTTACATAAAGGCCTGCACATTTTGTTAACTATTATCTTATCTGTAGTGTAATGCAGAGGCTCTAAAACAGCAGGTAAATGTAGAAACCCTTGTATGGATCACCAGCGCCCCCACATGGAGCAACAACATACTGCAGCAATGACTTGATCCAGTTACGGGTACAAATGGTTACTAAGTTGTTTGTGTGATTTGTTTTTAGTATCTAAAGTGAACATGTTGAGTATACTTGGAAAAAAATCAGCATGAATTCTAAAACACTACTAAAACTAGGGCTATGCTGCCAAAAGCACAACAGTGGTCTAAAACAAGTGACAGTTACCAAACATTGTTTTCTTATTATCCATATTATCCCCCACCACCAAAAGCGAAGGCGGAGAGATGTTTTTGCCTTTATCTGTGTGCTTAAATTAATTTGTCTGTACAATTAGCAAAATATTTTATGACTCCCAAAACAAATTTTAAGAAAACTTTCATACAGTAACCAAATAATCTACATCTAACACTGATTAACCTTTGGAGTCAGCCAATTTCCAGATGGCCACCACAGCCAGCTGACTTTAGGGAACACAAAACTTGTTATAATTCAGCCAACTTTACAGATGTTGAGCTAAAACTTGGCGTGTAAAGAAACAGAACAGATCCAATAATTCTATGTGAAAGTACATCCTGTACATAAGTGCATACCTGAAAACTAAAACACAAACACTGATCTGAAAAAACAAGGCACCAGGAGGTTATGGGCTGGATGAGATAACCTTGAAAATAACATATATGTGTTATTTTATGTTATATGGAGGTATATCTTCAACTGACTAACTTTTGGAGTCAGTCCTATTCAAGATGGCGGCTACAAATAAGTGACCTTATCAAACAAACATAGCTATGACCATATCATATGTTAGTTCTTAGATTATGTGTTATGAATGACTGTCAGCTACTGGCACACAAAATTTAACCTAATATCTGTAAAAGATATCAACAACTTCAATTGGGTTAACTTCAAAAGTTAGTTGATGTGCATACAATGATTACTGTCTGAGAATTTGTATTCAGATCTGTCCTGTGGTTCATGAGATATTTTGCTAACAGACAGATAGGGTTTACGCCAATAGTTATATATATCGTACGATGTGTAGTTTTCTGAGTATGTCTTGAAGATGTTGCTCAGTTGCCACTACATCAACCTTTAGCTCTTTATCTGTAAAATAAAATGAGCCATTTTATAGCCTAGTCAGATGGCTAGGCCAGCCATCTTTAACTGACTTGACTTCAAATTTTTAACAGCTGTAGATAGATGTACATCCAATGATTGTTTTCTGAAAGTTTCAAAAAATAAAAATAATCCATTCAGTGGTTCATAAGATATTCTGCTAACAGACAGAGTTGATTCTAATAGTTACTGGCAAAGGTTTGAATAACAAATCTCACTTGATCAATCAGTGTTTAGAGTATAAGCAGCTACTGACACACCAATTTTGTGCTCAGTATCTGTAACAATGGTTGAGTCATAGCTATGTTTGTTTGATGTCACTTATTTGTAGCGGCCATCTTGAATAGGATTGACTCCAAAAGTTAGTCAGTTGAAGATATACCTCCAGGGATTACTTTCTGAGAGTTTCATTTGAATCCGTTTACTGGTTCATGAGAACATTTTGCTAATGGTGCAGCCAAATGAACACACGGGTAAAAGCATTTATCACTCCACCCAAAAAATCAACAGTAAGTGATGCTGCTGGTACTGAGTAATAGTAGTTGCTCACTGAACTGGGATATGGCAGAAAAAGTGTGTTCAATGAACATCTGATATTTTCTGCAATAATATCGTTTAATCCCACATACACATACATGTAGAGTATTTCCATCTCACATCATTAGCAAATAACCTGTTATCTTTAAATGTATGGACAAATCTATTGTATACAAAATGTAAAATGTAATGTTTAACAAAACGTCTGAAATAACTTGGTCAATTAGATTCCTTAAAGCTAAGCTTGCAAAAACTAAAAAAAATACTACAACATAAAATAAACAAATAACCAAGCCAAGCAAAAGGTAAAGGATTGAACAACAATGCAAAAAAATGAAAAGAGAGCAGTCATCAAATTTGTTCTAAGAGAATCACCGAATTATCAGTCTTTCTTTGAGTCAAACTGTTATGAACAGTTTACTTTCCTCAAATCTGCAACTTTATTAAGTAATTGGTGCAGATCTGATATCTTCTCTCATTTAGTTTGGTCATGCTCTCATCGGTTGACCGTGGATAACTCATGCTCTCTTTTCAGCTTTTTTAGCATCTGACCTAAACTCTTTGAGACTTTCTGCAAACAAAATGACAGTCCTATTATGAAAACTCTGTGATCCTACCTGCAGCATCTTCAGGAGCTCCTGGACCGTCAGAGTGTCTTCCTGGTGTAGGACAGCATCTCTGCACCAGCTCCAGTTTTATATTGTGGTACTGCTGCACAGTGAAAACTGAGACAATGGATTTCTGAGACAAAACCTTCGCCTCAATTGATCTGCCCTTGAAGGAAATAAATACATTGTCATCAGTGATGCTCTCTGTTAATGCTTCTGTTGGCAAGGCGGGAGAGTGATTCACTTCCGAACGGCCAACATCAATCCATGCGCTATTAACAGACGCTCTTGTCATTATGTAGAGACGGTTATCAATGCCATGGTTCAACTGCTGATTGGTATGGACATATTCCTGAAAGTTATGATGCAGTCTAACTATCTTTGATCATTAAAGCTGTTTACCTGACTAACACCAGACTATTGCACCAGCTACTACCACTGTGTTATTGTGATTCCAGTGTGTTATTGCTGGGAGGCTCTTACTACTTTTTTTTTTTTTTTTTTTTGGGGGGGGGGGGCACAATGATTATTCAAACATCCCAAACCAAATTGAGCTGCAAGAAGCAGCAGCAGAGTTGGCTATTTAAAAGTTATTGCTGCTTTTATGCTGTGGGAAAAAGAAGGAGGGGCCCAGCTGCCTCCAGAGACTCCGTCATCGATAATTAGCGATCAATCACAAATTAGTTTAAAAGCCTGAAAAGAACACAGAGAGCACTATTAGACTGCAAAGATTCACTGCTCTCCAATAATTGCTTTGGATTTTTACAGGGAACCTGGGTGCTCCTGTTGGGTTTATCACGGTGTCTTATCACTGTCATAAACTACAGCCAGGATCCCTCAACACATCTACAGACTACTGTTATAGTGTGTAGGTAGTCATTTTACCTACTCCACCCCATATCATTTCTTTACAGCAACTTAATAATTGTATTATTCCTCTAAGACAAGGGTCTGCAGCCTTTACAATCTAAAGAGACATCTTTATCTCTTTTCCCACTAAAAAATGTGTCTAGAGCCACAAAACCTACTGAAAGATTGAAATACACTCAAGTGATTGTTATATCAAGTACAACATAACAAATATAGTTTGTTACATTCTGACATTAAAAATCTTCAATAATTTTTTTACATTTATCAGTATTTTTGTCTTCCCAATTCAGCAAAAGTTTGTATAAAATGTAAATCAAATCAAATGATCTAAAAATTGTATAAACCCATTCTTTATTAACAATGCAGCATATCAAATGAGAAAATAAAAAACAACAAATTACAATTTAGTGAAAAAATAAGGTCATTTTGAATTTGATGGCAACAAAACATCTCAAAAACGTTGGGATGGAGCAACAAAAGGCTGTAAACGTAAGTGGTACAAATAAGAAACAGTTGGAGGAGCATTTTTCAATTAATTAGGTTAATTAGCAACAGGTCAGAGTGATGACTTTCTCTGATTAATTGTCTTTTGGTCCTCAGGTGAAGTGGGTGTGGTCTGGAGTTGGCTGCTAACTGGAAGCGCTTGGGTAAATGTTTCGAACCCATTTAATCCTGGCTGCTCCTCACACCAGGGGCTGCTCTTGCTCTCCCCATAGCAAGCAGTCTGGGTATTTTCTTTATTGAGGTTTTTGTTTTGGTTATGTTTAGATTATCTTTTTTGTATTAGTTTGGTATTATCTTAGTTATCTTTTGGCTTTATTTGGGTTGGTAATTAGAGGTCATATTTTGATTAGTTTAGTTTTTGTTGCTTAAATTTAAGTTACCTTAATAGAAACATAAACTTGCTTAAACCTGGTGTGTCCCTTTTTATTTTGTCATGACCTCAGGAATCATGAGAGGACTTGGTATAAAAAGAGCATTTTACAGAGGCTGAATCTCTCAGAAGTAAATATGTGAAAACTGCATCTAAAAATGGTGGAACTATTTCAGAATAATGTTCCTCAACTGATAATTTGGAAGTCCTTAAATATCCCATCATCTACAGTTCATACTATCGGTAAAAGATTTCAAGAATCTGGAGAAATCTCTGTCTGCAAAGGACAATGCTGAGCGTCAATATTGAATGTTTGTGACCTTCAGACCCTTATGCAGCACTGAATTACCACAGAATACTGTAGGGCAGCACGATGAATCAAAAACACTTATGTCCCCAACACATACTTCAAGCACTACACATTGTGCAATATTTTTACTTTCTGTAAAACAATGGTAAATAACTGCTGGTATTAGTCTTCTGTCAGTAAAATATCTCACAAACCAATGAATAGATCTAAATGAGACCCTCATAAAGTAATTACTGATGAACATCTAGTTTAAGAATGCCACCACAGCAAAGCAACATTAGTCAACACAAAATTGGCAATATCATTTCTACAGATATTGAGCTAAATTGTGGTGTAGCTGAAAGTCAGCTCCATGGTATACTTTCTGTGATAAGACATCTAACAAGACCTCACAATACTGCTCAAGATCTCACATAAGGTGAATTTAGAGGTTTGATCTAAATGGCTGGAACTTGATTCCCTTTTCAGCATAAAATTTTCTCAGTCTAAAACTCTGGCATGAAACAGTGTGATGCATGTTCCTTCAACACCTTTAATTAGTTTGGCAGTGATGACATGTGTTACTAAGTGCTTTCAAAACAGTTTAGCTAACATTTATATTTTATTAACACATTAAAATAAAACAATTAGAGCTAACTAATATCATTAAATAACTGGCAGAGGATCGAAACCTGACAGCAACACAGGACAATGTTAAGAGAAGTGGGTGTTAGAGTTTCCTAGATGCATTCAATTACATTATAAAAAAAATTTAGTTTTTTTATTCGCTGCCACATCAGCCTTTTCTTTTTCTTTTCTTTTTTCTTTTGGAGTCAAAGTGACTCCAAAAGAAAAAAGAGATGTACATCCAATAATTAGCTTCTGAAAGTTTCATTGAAATCCAGTCCAGTGGTTTATGAGATATTTTGCTGACAAAAGGATACACAAATGCACACACACAAAGGAAAAAACATTATTGTCTACTGTCGGGGTTTATTCTCACCCGACCTAAATAAAGAACCACGCAGAGAGTAGCTTGTCTTTTATGAGGCTTTTGCAAAAGGAGAAGTCCCTCATGCGTGTCTGTTCAGAACAAACCCTAGCGAGTTTTAAACTCCTGTTGCAGCGGCACTTTTTTTATTAGAAGCAAGCAATGGGTGGGGAACACACAGCTTAATCATACAGATAAAACTTATAGCAGTAGAGGTGGAAGTTGTGGAACACTCTGCCCCTTAGTAATAACACAGAGATAGTTGCACCAGGAACTGACGTTGCTCTCACACCGAGATTGTGAGTTACCTTGAAAACATGTGGGCACGAACATCTTTAATAACTTGTGTGTCGAGAGCTCGTACGATAGGAATGAACTGCATTAAACTCTAACACCTACCTTCTGTCTTTCAATAACAGCTAATAATGACTGATTGTTATTGGTGAAATCCTAATCAGAATATTTATAAATTAAACAGTCAATACCTTTATCACCTTTTCCAAGATTGTATACAAGGGATGTTTGTGCATTGTTTTGTTTTGCACAGGAGAAAACAAATGTTAGTTTTTCTTTTGGAAAATCAGAGAGAAAGCATTAAAGAGCATATATTCTCCATCTAAAGCAAAATTCAAAAGCTTCTTAGCAGTTTGATTAAACACTTTCTCAGCAGTGTCCCAGACAGAGATTATGGCTTGTCCTAGATTTAACTTGATATTTAACACTTCCTTGGCCTTCCAGTCAAATGGACCTGTAGTTACAAGGGCTTCTCTTCCTCTCTTCAGTTAGGAGTGCTTCAGGAGGGTTTACACAGACTAACCAAAATAGTTTTTGTAGTTCAGGTTAAAAATAGTCTTACTCTGCTTTTGAGAAATTAGAGCTATTCCAGGACTACGTAGAGGTTTAAATTAAACCCAAAAAGAGGCAGGTTTAACTTCGAATTAACTTTGTTCTATAAATGAATGAATTTCTTAAAGTTTATAAATTTATTATTATAACCAGTATTCCATCCACTTTGCAACGCACCAGTATCACAGCATGATGTTACCACCATCTTGTGTACCTCCATCTCCCACTTTGACTGTGGAACTTGCGGTCCATACTCAGTACAGATGTTCCTGTACACTATTCCAGCCACTTGGTTATGGCGTTTCATGTATGTTTTGTCTGCCTGCATCTTACATCCTGCTATTATGTGCTGGACTGTCTCAGGGGCATCTTTACACAGCCTGCATCTTGGGTTTTGTTCGGTATGGTAGACCCTAGCCTCTATTGCTCTTGTGCTGTCATGGTTAGTGCCCCTGTGGTGTCCTTCAGTCCAGGCTTCTGTAGCCATTGGTAGGATTTGTTAGTATCAGCCATTTCTGGCTGGTGGTATATGCCACGCAGGGGCTCTTTCCATGATGGTTCCACTTGTTTCGCCTCTTCCACATTCAGTTTCTGGTGTCTAAGACATTCTCCTAGCAATTTATTAATGGAGGTTTCCCCCTGATGTACCATAGGATCTTAGTTGTCTCTGATGCTTACTTGTCCTCTGCCTCCCTCCTTTCTATTATGCCCCTTTTCCACTGGCTCTACTACAGAAGCCGAGCTCTACTCAGCTCTATAAAAAATGCGTTTCCACCAGCCAGTTTGATCAGTAGCAGAGGAACGCCTCCTTGTGTTGCGGGGGGGGGGGTGTTGAGTGTCCAGTCAGAATGTCATTCTATTGTCCTTGCCATGTATCCTGGTGAGGTGGATCAGTTAGTCGATGCCTCACTCACTTTTGGCATACAGCTTGATGTCATCTATGTAGAGGAGGCGACTGATAACTGTTCAACTTTGGAAACAATATCCATAGACACTCTTTACAATCATCGGACTGAGAGGACTCAGGCCCATGCGAAACATGAGCGGGGACAAAGCATCACTTTGGTATATGCCCCATTTGATGCTGACTTGTGTAATTGGCTTTGAATTGGCCTCTAGAGTTGTCTTCCACATTCCCTTTGAGTTCTTAATAAAGGCTCTTAGTGTCCTGTTGATGTTATACAGTTTCAAACATTCCAGTATCCATGTGTGGGGCTTCAAGTCATAGGCTTCCCTGTAGTCTATCCAGATGGTGCACAGGTTTGTGTGTCTGGTCTTACAGCCTCAAGCTACAGTTATGTCGACTAGTAGCTGGTGCTTGGCTCCCCTGTTGTTGGTGCCAATTCCCTTCTGTGCCTCACTCAGGTATTGACCCATGTGCCTATTAATCTTAGCCGCTATGATGCCTGATATGAGCTTCCACGTTGTACAGAGGCAGGTGATTTGTCGAAATTAAAGATAATAATTCTATTTATCCTCAATAAATTTAGCATTATTTTTCATCAGGTTGTGTGTTTTATTAAACCAGGTTCTGTCCACTTACTGATAATCTGACATATTTTTAAACACAAGTTTAAGTAGTAATGATGCTGTTTGTGATCACATCATGTTACAGTGTTATTTTCACTTGTTTCCAGCTACTACAGGTCTAACCATCAGCAGTGTCAGGCTCTGATGTCTGGTGGAAGCCTCCTAATTAACTATGAAGACTTTGTTTGAAGTTACAAAACAATGACAAGTTGTTTTCTGAACTCACCACCACATCACATGCTGTGTAGGTAAAGGAGAAACTGCGGTAACTCCAGTGGTATTTTCTGGCCAGTTCGAACAATTAATTCCAACAAACTGAACTATATTGTACCAGTATTCATCCACTCACTGAGGAATCGCTGAATCTCAGCGGCTCAGCGACTTTTTTCAATATTCACAATTACCAAAAAATTTTGTATTTTTTAGTTTTAATTTAAAATTTCTACCAAAAGAAAATAACATTTTATGGCTACATTGTCACTGATGTTGGCTTCAAAACAGGTTTCAGTTCAGCTTTAATCTCTTTGAGCTAAGACAGCTAACAGTCAATTGTCTTTCCTTTAAGTTACAGTGAGAGTGTCTCCTAAATATGCCCAGGAGTTCACTTCATGTTTTTAAGGACAGCTTAACTGTCAGCGGGCAGAGTTTATACACAATCTCAATGTCTTGATTTAACAGGGAAACTTTTTCACATCTTGTCATCACTTTCAGATGGACCATAGCCTGGATAACAAACTTCCTTCACTGCGACCACTCTATGTGTACTTTTTTATTTCTCCTCCTAATTTAAATTTACATTTTAAAATTCACATTTTATTTTGTAATAGATGTGAATGTAAATGTAACAAAGTTAAATACTTAGAACAAAATGTGGCATTTAGAGGTTTGACTATACGATTAATTTTATTTAGTTGTTCCCAACTTTGCCACCTGGGATTACTACCCAGGAAAAAACAGTAAAGGACACAAGTCTGGTTTTGCAATTAGCCAGAGACAGTTTCAAGACAATAATGATAGTTTATTGTCACAATAGTAGTAATAAAAATACCTATATATAAACAAAAGAAAATTTACGAAATAAATCTAACGAGGCATGCCGGCAGATACGGCCAGGCCCTGGATGGTAAACTCCAAAAATAAAGAAAGCAATACAAGCACCAGTGAAATCACACTCACTCTTTAAAATTCCCTCCACCTTTCTGTGTTGATCACTGCACAGTCACAACAAAAGGGACGCCCCCATCCAGGCCCAAATGCACCACCAGTAGTCCTCTAAGAAAACAAAGGATAAAGAGATGAGACCAATTGGTAAAATACAGACAATAAAATATATGTATACAAATATGTGTAAATAAAACTATAAAAGTCCCTGTGCTCAACAAGCACAGCACACTGAGAAAGACTCCACCTCCTTCCTGCCACAAAAAGAAATAAAAATGTTAAAAGTACTGTCATGAATGTTGGTGTTTTGGGGTTTTTGTTATTTGTTTGGTATTTCTTGTTTTGGTTGTTGTCTTTTGGGTTTCTTGTCACTATCCACCTCCACAGTAATTTTCCAGTCACGCCTGCCACACCCACCTCACCTGCCTCTCGTCATGTCCACAGCTGCATCCAATAATCATTTTTCCCTCTGTCTTTAAAACCTGTCTCTGTTTAATCACTTGTCACTGGGTCATTCCGTTCCTTACGCCATGATTGTTGTCTTCCTTGTTCCATGCCTTGTTTTGCTATTTTTGGATTCTGTTTTTGTTCAATTTTGCTGCCACGTCAGCCATTTGTTTTTACTTTAAATTACTTTTCTTTTAAAAAGATGAGTCTGCACTCTGGGTTCGCCTCCGTCTCCCCCCCTTCTGACAAGTACAGATATTAATGAGTTCAAAAGTACAAAGCACACCAAAATACAACCCAAATTCCTTTAAAGTTTGGATGTTGTGTAAAATATAAATAATGTATCGGGTAAAGGCTGACAAGGAAGGGTGATAACTTTTCATGAATTTATCACATGTTTAAGCTCTTGTTAAAGCAAGGGCACCAGGTCAGACTGACCAAACAAAAGATTGCCAGGATTCGAGAACTTTCTATGTGAGCAGTTCAGGGTCAGACAGACACGGGAGACCAAGGTAATGAGAAGTGAATTTATTTACAGTGAACCAATAGTGCAAGGATGTTCGGGAGCCAGGACCTGAAACAGAGGACGTAGTGAGATGGAGGTTCATCCGAGAGCTGACAAGTATTAATGGTTTTGAGTTTTCAGGTCAAATGTCCTTACAGTGAGAGGAGCGGCACACAGCACAAAGGTGAGATGAAGAGGTGAGTACTTCCCGGTAACGGATTGGCAGGTTCTTCCAAGGGCAACAGGTAGGCAGACAGGTGCAGGCAGAACAGGTAGGTCGTTTTAGCTTCGCAGCGGGTTCCCAAAAAACTCAGACCAGACTGCATCTCCAACAGGTAGGTAATCCTGAGAAAGTGTAGAACAAAAACACAGCTCTTAAAAAGTCTTCACAAACACTAGAAGTTACAAGAGGCTTGGCACTTTACCACTAAGGCAAAAACAATGCTCCAGCACTGGTCTTCTTCTTCTTCTTTTTGGTTTTATGGCGGTTGACAAACAACTTATAGGTGCATTACCGCCACCTACTGGTATGGAGTGTGGATCAGGACGCAACTAAAAAAAAAAAAAAACCTAAATCCTCTGTATCAATTTAGATTCCTTAAGAAAGTTTATTAAATAACGTAAGTATTCAGATGAAGATGAATATCCCAAAATATCTGGTATTTTTAACTGTAATTTGTTCTTTAGAAGTCTATATTTTAATCTCCTCCTCTCCTCAGAGTACTTTGTACAAAACAACAAAACATGTTCTACTGTCTCTTCTTGAAAACAAAAATCACAATT
>NC_051431.1:28812822-28816384 GCF_001649575.2 Kryptolebias marmoratus | reverse complement strand
CTGGTCTGGTTCCCACTGCAGCCTTAAGTACCCAGGTGCCTGACGAGCCTGATCCGCTGCAGGTGTGGAGGGAGTGGAAAAGGTGCTGCCAATCAATGGCCAAGACGGCCCACCAGGAAGTACCAGCAAAAATCCCAAATCACCACAGATTTATTATATAGGAATTCAGTCATTAGATTACTTAATCTATTCACCCTTGTCATTATCAGAACTCAACAGCTGAAATGGAATTTGTCATTACAGGAAAATCTTATAAAAATGTTTAAACTAGAAAAGTTCCAAAAGAAACTTTGACGTGGCCTGCCATTTGGTGAGTTTATACTGTATTAGGATGATTTGAAAAGCTGATCAGTTATAGACAGGCATCCAGTGAGTACTTTCTGAGAGTTTCAATAAAATCTGTAAAGTGGTTTATGAGATATATTACTAACAGACATTTTTCAAAAGTTTTTATCGCAATGTTTCAAACAAAAAGCTGAGGAATGTGTTGGCAGACACAGTAAGTTCTAGGGATCACTCACAGCTACTGCCGCACTAAACTTTAGCTCAATAACTCTAAAAATGACTGAGTTAAAGCCATTCTTGTGTTTTCTCAGTCAGCTGTGCCAGTTTACTCTCATCTGCAGGCCAGCGGCCACCCTTTCAGAGATGAAGATGCGCACATCCTTGATAAGAGGAATGCTGGTTTGAGAGAGGAGTAAAGGAAGTCATCTTTGGGAAGGACGCCTCCGTGTCCAACTGTCCACATCCTACAATGTTGTTATTGCGAGTATTACTCAGCCCTCTGTGAACAGCAAGCAGCCATCAGGGCCCTCCCTAACAATCAGTCGTTAGACTGATGGTCTTCTTTTGCATGTGAACAACTAGTTTTGGGTGTGATCATATTTAGTTAGGTGAGATCATATTTCTCCAGTTTTAGCTTCTCTCCATTGGCTCCCTGTCAAATTTAGAATAGAATTTAAAATCTTACTTCTAACAAACAAAGCTCTCAAAAACCAGGCTCCATCTTATATTAAAGATATTATTGTTCCATATTTTTTTAACAGAGCACTTCACTCTCAGACTGCAGGTTTACTTGCGGTTCCTAGAGTTTCTAAAAGTAGAACTGGAGGTAGAGCTTTCAGTTATTAGGATCCTCTCTTTTGGAATCAACTTCCAGTTTCTGTCCGTGAGGCTGACACCCTGTCTACTTTTAAGATTACGCTTAAGACTTTCCTCTTTGAGAAATAAATAGGGTTGGCTTGGGTTTCCTGAGTTGTCCCTTAGTTATGCTCCTAGAGTTTTAGACTGCTGGAGGACAAACTGACCACATTTCCTCACTCTTCTGCTGTATTTACTTTCTCTTCTCTCTTTGTTTGTATTTGTAATTTCTTTTATCACTAACATGTGTTTTTCTTTGTCTTTCTTCCCATAGAAACTACACCTGGACCAGTCATTCTGTGTTTGTCTGTGTGTCTTTCCTGTCTTCTCAAATCTCAGCTAGTCGAAGCACATGGTTGCTTCTCTGAGCCTGGTTCTGGTTCTGCAGGTTTCTTTATGTTTAAAGGGATTTTTTCTTTTCTATTGTTGTCAATGTGCTGCTCAGGATGGGAGACTACGATAAGGTAAAGATTCAGCACAATCTGCTGGCTTCCTTAGATAGAAAACTTTTAATAATAAGTTTTATATAATGTATGTGAATGTTTTTGTACAGTGCCCTGAGATGTTGTTGGACTTGATGCTATATAAATAAAGTGGAGAGAATTGAATTGAAATTGAAAAATGTTATTTTACTTAGGTTTAGAACAATAGCAAAAATGAGATAAAGACAAGGAGGATGTAATCACACAATGGACACAAAAATAAACTGAATTGCAGTCGCCCACTCAAGTCTCAAGAACATTCAGACTGCCATTGCTGGAAAAACTTGTTTGTGCAGGAGGGTTTCATCTCACTCTCTCCAAAGATTCATCACTACTCAGTCTCCTGTAGTGAAGCAATAAAATATGTTAGAAACACTTGACTAGTTTTGTCAGTAAATAGTTGTAGACAGTGATAAAATTAAAAAGGTTTCATAATTACACAAACAGTTTTCATTACTCCACATGTCATGTTTTTTACATGAGTCTAGAAATATGTGTAAACATTCTACCACCATTGATTAGGCCTCTGAGGGTGACCTCTGTGTATGTGTCCAAGTAATACTAAGAAATACTCAAGGCAGAATGACTTTTCGGAGAGAACAGTTACTGTCAAATGATGTTAGATCAGAGGCCATAAAAGAAAGGGCTCCTTTAAGCTACAATAAAAAACAAATGCAATAAACCCATATTTTATTCATAATGGAACATAGTAAAGGTATCAAATGTTGAAACAAAAAAAATTCTAAAAAAACTAATAATAACAATTTGAATTTTATGGTAGCAACATATGATGAAAGTTGGGACAGGGACAACAAAAGGCTGTAAAAGTAAATGGTACAACTAAGCAACAGCTGGAGGACCAAATTAGGTTATTTGGCAACAGGTCAGTAAGGCAAAAACAATTTTATGATAAAAAAAAAATTGGGAAGACTGAATATTTTTTATTATCTGCAAATACAGGTGCAAAGCACAAGACTCAGGTATGATGTAGGTGGAGGTGAACAGTGTAATAATGAGCACACCCTAGAATACTGTTTTACAGGCCGTGCACATGAAATTACATTGTAATTTTCAAAAACTGGACTCGCAAAACCTGGCTACACAGCCTACTGGTTACTTGGGAGGTAAAAGAACTGGTTTATTTTGGCAATCTGAGCCAAATGATCTGGATCCAGGAAAATATCCAGAAAGGTTCTAAAGTAAGAGCTGCTTGAGAGTCAGAACAATAAAAACCTTTCTTCTTCGCATTTTTTATGCATTTGGGGCAATAGTAATGTTTTTTTTGCTTTTTTTATCAAAATATGAGTTTAGATATAAATCTTTATAAAGATATAAAGATTTAAAATGTGCTCTGCAAAAAATTAATTTTCATACAAAGGATGAATTATAATTGACATTATGGCAACATTGCCAGAGTTTAAGATAATTCCATTCATAATCTTTGGTTTTTTTTTTTAAGAACTGGTGTTAAATAACCTTACAGGATGAATTAGGATGAAGATGGGAGCTTCTTAAAAAGAGTCTTTGTTAATTCTAATAGCCAAACTAACATCTCAGATAAGAAGAGTACTCTGTCCCGTGTGATTGCACAGTGACAGCAAAGACCCTTAAAGAACAATCAATCAATCAATCAAATTTTATTTGTATAGCATATTTCAGCAGCAAGGCATTTCAAGGTGCTTTACATAATTAAAAAACAAAATAAAAACTGCATGTGACATTGAATAAACAGTAAGAAAGAGAAAAACATCGAAGACATCAAAAACCCGCACTCTAACCCTAATTTATCCATAAGCAACTCTAAACAGGTGGGTTTTAAGTTGAGATTTAAAGGCACCCAGTGTTTCAGCTGTTTTACAGTTTTCTGGAAGTTTGTTCCAAATTTGTGGTGCATAGAAACTGAAAGCTGCTTCTCCTCGTTTGGTTCTGGTTCTGGGGAT
>NC_051431.1:28771408-28812785 GCF_001649575.2 Kryptolebias marmoratus | reverse complement strand
CAGAAGATCTGAGGGGTCTAGACGGTTGGTACAGCGATAACAGATCTTTAATGTATTGTGGTGCTAAACCGTTCAGTGACTTATAAACTAACAACAGTATTTTAAAGTTTATTCTTTGAGCTACAGGGAGCCAGTGTAGGGACTTTAAAACTGGTGTTATGTGCTCTATCTTCCTGGTTTTAGTGAGAACACGAGCAGTGTTTCTCTTAAATTCCTTCCACTGTTCACGACCCCCCTCACCTTCTGTGTTAAGCCACCCACCCTGCTCTGAGTGTGCGCAGAGATGCTGTAGATGCAGCAGACTAACCAAATACCAGTACATGGTGAAGGACGCAGACGGGGAGGATAACAACACCCTGAGATGCACTGAGGGAAGACAGCAATACTTCAGTTCAACAGCAGTAGATGTAAGTTCTTTGCCCTTTGTGTCTCCTTGTGCTGTAACAGCTCCTGAAAACTTTGTATTATTATTATTTTATGCTTTATTTTGCTTGCTTTTGATGTACAACCTCAGAATGTCTGTCCATATGCACAAAAAACCTTTTTTGTTCTTACATGATTTTATAGTTTGATACACCTTTTTGAAGCCCAAGTTAAAACTACTTTCCAATAAAAAATGTATATGCTTAAACTGTTTATATTTTGTGTTTAGTTGTATAAAACACTATATCTAACTAGATCTACACTGTGCTTTGAGTGTAAAAATATTTACCTTGGATAAACTAAGGACAGGCTATTTACAGTATGTTTAATTAGCTGTTACACTTCAAGTCTGTTTGACATAAAACATCTAAAACTTTTTTATTCTAGTCATGTTTCTAACATGTGTGTTCATTCAAAGCAGCATAGAGGCAGCAGTAATCTTTAACAGTAAAATAACTTCAGTGATTATGTTTTCCATGAACAGACTGTAATAAGGCAAATAGCAACAGGATTTGAACATGGTACCTATTATTCTTCATTCTAATGAATGCAGTTTTTAATTAATCTATAACAGTATGATGTTTGATAGCAATATGACATGGTGAAATTTTCACAAGATAATGTTATTGTTTGTTGATTATTCATAGTAGAAAAAATTGCTTTATTAAAATACTGAAAAGGCTATATTAAAACACTGGCAGGGTTGAAACAAAAACAAGGTATAATTTACTGATATGAAATTAAAGTGGTTAAATGAAATGAGGTTAAATAGAAGATAACGCAAGTTGAAAAAGTAAAGTGTTGGTGAAAGACATCATGCCAAAATGAAGTTTTAGGAGCACAGACAAGTTTCAAGATGTGAGCTGAGGAGGTCTGTTACATTTTACATCCTGTCTGTGCTTTAAAAGTAAAAGAAAACTTGTGATTTTAAACTGGTAGTTATATCTACTGAGATGTTGCACCGAAGATTTAAAATTTCTACAATTTCTACAATTTCTATACTTTGCTTTAATTATTATAAGTTTTCTTTTCAAAGTTAAAAATAAACTGTGTAAAATGTTTTTTTTTTCTTTAATATAAAATGCACATGAACATATTTTTTTTTCTCTCGTTTTCTTGGTAAATCCTTATTAGTGAATTGGTTCTTATACCCACAAAGATCAGCAGTGTTAACTTACTGCTTTGGGTCTGATCTTAAACTCCTTGTTCAGTCAATGTGCTGCTGTTTGCCTGCAGAATTTGTTAAAACTAAATCTAAAATGATGATTTTTCTGACATGCTCAGGTCAGCTAAACACACACATTTCAGTCCCTCCAAGATTTCGCGAGCATTTTTTGTGAATGTTGCGGGCTAAAATGTCTGATTTTGCTGGGCATTTTCCTAAAAGTTGCAATGAAAAGTTGCAATTTATTTTTACTAAAATCAATAAAAAACCATAACTATTAATATATAAACCAAAAATACTTACTAGTTTTGTAAGATAATTACCAACAAACATCGACATTCTCAAAAGGTGCTTTATTTGAGAACTTTGATAGCTTATAAACTGACATTCATGACCATTTCTGGATTGTCCCTCGTCTGCAGCTCTCCTCACATGTTTTGCAGACACAAAGTGTTTGTCGATGCGTTTATGTTCAATGATTACACTGCAGGCGTGGAAAACAGCTTCCCCCCACACTCGTGCAGCTGGGTAGGAAACTGGTTTGCGACCACAGTGAAGTTAGTTTTAAGTTGGATATTGGATATTCGCGCTCCGCGGAGTTAGCGGCATCTAGCTCACGGCTGACCCGAAACCCATTTTCTGCCGGCCCCTTCTCTTACGCGCGTTGATTCACTTAGGGACGGCTGGCCGTCATTAGCGTTCCTGTTTCGGGTCAGCCGTGAGCTAGACGCCGCTAACTCCGCGGAGCGTGAATATCCAACATCCAACTTAAAACTAACTTCATTGCGGTGTTTTGCTGAAATCTTTGTGGGCAAATGTGAAGCATTAGCGCACATTTTCGCTTCGGTCGGTGCTCCTGCATGCTCCCGGCACGCTGATGTTAACAGGATGTGATGTCACATCTCTTCTTCATGAGTTATTTGGGATAATTTTGCAGGAAAGTTGCGGTGTTTTGGACAAAGTTGCAAATAGTTGCAATTTTGCTGGGCTTGCTTGATTTTGCGTTAATAGTTGCGATTGCGATTGCGAAATCCTGGAGGGTCTGACATTTACTTGACAAAGTCTTGCAGGAATAAAGTGCTAAGACTTTATTTGACAATTTGTTAGTGTAGATTTAAAGAGTTTTTATTTCCTTTCTAGTTATGTTTGTGTTCTTACGAGTAGTTTGTTCTTCTTGCAGCAGATAGCAGTCAGAGCAATGTCAGGCTGAGGAGGAAGAGGAGTCATCTGCCAGTTAATGATGGTCTTGGAAGTGAGGAGTAAAATTTTATAAATATTTAAGTTTAAAAATAGATTTGTCAAAAAGAAAGAAGGTACAATACTCAAGACCAGAAATAACCAGAGTATGGTCCAAATTGGCAGCAGTACTGAAGGCTGTAAGATCTAGAAGACATCTTGATGATTTGGATGAAGCTATTATTTTTAATAGGATCCAGGATTTTACAGAAATCACTAATAATAATAATAATAATAATAACAGAGCTTCTCACCTCCCAGCAAGACAGTTGCTGTCATGGTTTTCGCGAATGATTTAGCCCACATGCAGAACACACTCAGGAGACCAGAGCAGTTTTAAAAGGTTTATTCTTTTAACAGGACTTGAGCAGTGAGTCTGGAACCGGGGACACAGGAACGGGTTGTGGACTGTATGAAAGGCATATCGGTTACTGGATGAACTACGGACTTGAGGTGGGTAATACAGAAGAGATGACTTACAGGTGAGCTTGAAGTTTTCCGCCAGAGAGAGGTGAGTGAGATAGTGATGGGACATCTGAAGCCAGGCTTCGAGGCATGTACCGAGTAAAAAGGGGGCGTGTCCGATGAAGCCCCGCTTCGGAGCGTGTGTCATATTGAGCAAAATCACGTGATCAACAACAAACGAGGCCTCGCATTACATCCGCCACGTCAATGCTTCATTTTGCGTATCGTTTTTCAAAATAAAAGCGCTATGAACCCTGCTGCTTCGTGGGTTGTAGTAGGTGGTTTGGTAGCGCGTCAGCAGAGCAGTTTTCATCAGCAGTGGTTGAAATGGAGCCGTCAAAAAAGAGAAAAACCTCTCATATCTGGGATATACATATTTGTAGTATTAAAAACCAGAACTAGAACTCCCAGGAAGAGATGATTTTAAACAAATTCTGTTTTTCAGGAAGCAAGTTTCAAGCTCAAAGTATTCAGAGTCTGCCCCAACAATCACTCAATTCCCAATACACTAAAGTACAACATATGTTCATTGTCAAATAATTACATGACATAAAAGAAAACCCAACACAACCACTGATGGTCAAGGATTAGATTGGCTACAAATCATTTTAATAATTAAAACATGGCAATTAAATATGATTTAATTGATTCTTCTGTTACTAAACATGAGTTTAATGAAAACTTTGTGACAATATTGCATTTACATTTTTTTGAAAGTATGATCCAACTGAGTGACAAAGCTGTTACAGTTTCACCAGCAGATGTCACTAGTGAGTGATGAATGAAGCATCGAGTAATGAACCTTTTTGCAAAGCAAAGTGTTGAAAAGCTTCATTACTTCACGAGGCTTCATTTGCCCATCACTAGAGTGAGATCTGGGAGATGAGCTGCTGTAGATGGAGAGAACGGACTTGAAGGTGCTGTGGAGTGAGTTCCGGCGGCTTAGAGGGTGGGCAGGGTTCGGCCTTGGGGAAACAGTCTGATTCAGCTGCCAGCGTGGAACCTCTTGGAGCGAGGCAGGACTTGATAAATCTTGATTAGACTTGAAGCTTGGTCTGAAATGTGGTAACTCTCTGGACAAGGTAACTTGGACCTGAAACGAAGGAAGATCATGAGAAAGGTTCAATTCTATGAGGTTAGAGCTTGGCCAGGAGGTAGCGACTGTACCACTCAGGTTAACTCTCTGACAAGGAAGTGCTGGCAGCCGACTCCTCTTATGCTTCCACTTGATAAGGCTCTGATGGAGAACACCTGCCAGCTCAGCCATCTGGAGGACAAACACCACCTAAAGGGAAGGGAGGGAAGCTGCAGCCCAAAACAGAAGACAGGAACTCCCAGATCCCGACAGTTGCAGGTTTACCTCTTGCCTGGGGCCTTTCTGTGTGGAGTTTACATGCTCTCCCCTATTCATGTGTGAGTTTTCTCCAGGTGCTCCAGTTTCCTCCCGTACAAAAAAAAAAACCATACATGTCATTGGTACCTCTAAACTGACCCTACATGTGAGTGAGAGCATGAATGGTTGTTTGTCTCGTTTGTCTCTATGTGGTCCTGTGATGGACTGGAGACCTGTTCAGGCTGTACCCCACCTCTTACACAGTGACTGCTGAAGATAAACACTAGCTATGCAGGAATAATAATAAAAATATTAATAATAATGTGGATACAAAGTGGTTACAATGTGGGTACAAAACAAACAAAAGTGGGTACAAAGTGAGCCAAGGTGAGAAAACAAAGACATGTGGCAAACTGCTTTTTTTCATACCAGAAAAAAACATTATGGGTAACAAGTGACCAAAGCTGCAATGGTACAATTTAATGGAGGGAGAAACAGACCTAAAGCTATTTGATTCCAACTGGTAAAAACATCAGACATTTAGATATTAGTCATGCAGTTTAGAATCTCCAATTAACCTACGGAAATCGACACATTTTCAGACAGGAAAAAAATTTAATCTGGAGAAAACCAACACATACACAGGGAGAACATGTAAACGCCACACAGGAAGACTCCAACCAAGATCTGAACTTGAGATGTTCCTGTTCTTAGATGACATTAACAACCACCACTGTGCAATCTAAAAGTCAATCACAATTTCCAAAACACTTATGAAAAAAATAGGGAAAAACCTTAAAGCCTCTTTCAAATTAATTAAAGCGGCTATCATGTTTGTACCATAGCACTGTGATGTCTCTTGATATTTTACAAAAGCATTAAAATTTGGAAATCATAACTGAAATTGACCCCAAACTAGTATGACTCACATTATTTGGTTGGATGTACTTGTGAGATTTTGACACATGTGGTGGTTTATGATTGTAGTGGAGGTAATAAGACTGTTGCGTTACTAAATCTCGTTCTTTATTAGTGTCAGTCAAACCACAGAGGAATCATAACTTTGTATCATTTCCATGTTTTCAGTTCAGCTCTGTGTTTAACTACTTGATTTAATTCCAGTAGGCATTTAATCCAGCTGGCGTGTCACATCTTAAAGTCAGATGGAAGTTTAACTATGGTACAGTAGATAATCTGAAGCAGAATGATCTCAGGTCACTGAGTTCTTTCCATCTCCTCTCCGCCCTCTGTGAACTGTCTCTTTTGTCTTGAACAATGCAGTTTCATCCGAGTTGACTTGTGACATTTTAGCCTATGTAACACCTCTCCTCTTTACTACCTCCTTCCTATCAGGACCCTTTAACACCAAGAGATCTCTCTCATCTCCAATTCTCTTCTGAGAGTAGACTGTCTACATGGTGGTGTGATCAGCACAAGTGAAATTGTATTAAGTTCCCATACATTGGCTTGGCTTGGTGCATGGTGGTGTACCTGGGTGAGCAGACTTTTTCCCAAGATGGTAACTCCTGCCCCCTGCCTGCTCTGAGCAGATCAAGGATAAAAAGAAAGTTGATTTTAATCCCTATGAGGATTAGGAACCCCATGAGTTATTAAATGAGACTTTTGTCTCAAAAGAACAAATTACTGTACCACCATAGACTTGGGAACCATTTTTACAGTGGTCTTAAGTAGAAGAAAGTAGATCAGACGTATCTCCATTTTTATGAACATTAATCACGTCACGATCACAGGAGAGGTTGCATATTTCTGCTGCTTAGAGTCCTCTAATCATAGAAATGGATTTCTTTCATGATGTTGGTTTTTTCCCAGGAAAAGACGGAATATATATGGTCTAACAAAGAACTATAACTTCCAGAAGTGTTATAAATTAAAGGCCTAGCAATCCTTTTAGGTATGCATATCACCTGCCACTTTTCGTGACAGAGGTTTAAACTGAGAAGGGACAGGGTTGTAGCCATTTTTGTCAAACTATGTTAAAGACCTTATACCCAATTTCATGTGATGTTGTTACATTTCAAAACATGTGTTTGTGCTCAGGGTATGTCCTGTTGATGACTATCAGGTAGTACCACACAAAATTGTGCTCAATATCTGTAAAATTCAGAGTTACAGTTACATTTTGGCTATGTTGGCTAAAGTCAATTAGCTGTAGTAGCCATCTTGAAATGAACTGATTCCAAAAGGTAATGAGTTGCAAATGTACAGACAGTGATTACTTTACATTACATGAGACATTTTACTAACAAACAGACAGTGTTTGGTCTAATGACCAAGTTTTAAGCAGAGATGTTGCACAATGTGTGTTGCTTGTGTAACCTGGTACACTCTATCGACCCCTTTTCTTTAAGTTGTATTCTTTTTGCACTGGTGTGTTGCTAAAGGTGTTACTGTGGGTTTTTTCACTGGTGTGTTGCTAAGGGTGTGTCACTGTGGGTTGCTGTGGGAGTGTCTGTGGGCCTGTACAGATGGGCCAAATTAGTTCAGTGAAACACTGCTCTTAAGGAACAGACACTCACTACTCCGTCTCACTGCTTTGTGGAAACTGTCCAGGTATGCACTTGTTTTAAGCTTCTTATTGTAGACTGTTTTATTGGCTTTTAATTGTGTTGTAATTTGACTCTCTCTGCTTTGTGGAAACTCTGTCCAGGTGGACTAATTGGGGTTGCTGGGTGTTGCCCAAAAGGAGGGAAGCTTGAGCCAGCTAGCATCAAGCTTGAGCCAACATTGCTGGGCCTGTCGTCTGCCTCTGCTTCTGCTTCACGAGCAAACGAAGCCTCAATTGGGTCATTCCCTCCATTACACTCCCCCAGTCCACTAAAGGACATTTAGTTGTTTAGTTTTAAGGGGATATTTACAAACTTTGTTTGTAAATAAAAATGTACTTTTAATTCTTTGACTCTGCAGTTTTGTCCACCTTTGCAACTGGTTGGTCAGATAGATAAAGGGCCTTACAACTTGGCATTGCTGGAAGGATCTGACCAAAGATTAACCAGTGGTGGACAAAATGTTAGAGCCAAGTGCCCCTCAACCTGATCCCAGTAGACCTGGACCCTCCCAAGCTCCAACAATAAGGCCATTGGGTATGATCCCCATGTTCAATATGATGACTTCAAAATTTAAAGGCAAAGACTCAATTTGGGGTGTGGAAAAGCAATCTGAAGACCACGTTTGCATTAGAGCTGAACTGACATGATTTTGCTTGGAGGGGACGGCCAAAAGAGAAATTTTAATTTTGTCACAAAACAGATGTGACACTCCAGAGAAAGTATTTTTGGAACTCAACCGATTGTATGGGGATAAAGTTACAGCATCAGTTTTGCATTCTCAATTTTTTAATGCGAAACAACAGCCACATGAATATATAAGTACTTTTGCTCTTAGATTGCAAGAAGATTTTAACAGGCTCAAAAGTAAATATTCTAGGGGCATTAATGATAATGCTGTTTTACTTAGGGACCACTTAATTGAAGGCCTCAGAGACCCAGCAACCAGGGGCGAGTTCCGGACCAAAATTTTGCTGAATGATGAGTTCACATTTGAAACTATTAAAGCGGAATTGTGTGCGCGAGAACAGGCTTATGGTGAAACTTTTGAACAAGCTCAGTGCTTTGCTTTGAGGGGACATAGCCCCAAAAAAGTGGGGCTTAATGACTTTGAGCAGTTTAAATTGCAATTGAGGGAAGAAGTGAACACCCAAATGACTGCAAAATTTACAGAATTGTCTAAAACCATTCTTAAGAAGATAAGGTCCGAGCTGCCAAGGACTTCACCTGTACCGACTTATCCCCCGAGCTGGAACCCTCCACCTTCTCAAAGCAGACCTGCAGGATGGAGTCGCTCTCATAGGAATTCTACAAATCGGTATGATGAGCAGGGAAACCCAATTTCTAATAATTGTAATCAGCCAGGTCACATTGCACGTTACTGTTATGGTAGACAAAGATCAGCTTCTTTAAACTAGTAGACACCACTGTAGTGGCCCATACAGTGGGGTACTCGGGACCTGAAAGGCCAAAGGAGGGAGTTGCAAGTAAACTGATTGGACAAGTACCCAATATTGACTTAATTATTGAAAATATTCCAGTCCGCTGTATATTGGACACAGGGTCTAATTTCTTGTTGATGAAAAACAGTTTTTTTTATGGGTCAGTTTGCTAAAGAGGGAAGGAAATTGGAGGATGCAGGACACTGGCTAACGCTGGAAGCTGCCAATGGTCTTAATATTCCCTACTTGGGTTATGTGATCCTCTCTGTCAAAGTAGGAGAGGTTTCACTGACAGATTGTGGCTTCCTGACTGTGAAGGATCACTGCCTCACAGGTATTAATGGTGTGGTGGGGATGAACATCATCTCACGGCTTTGGCAGGCAAAGGATAAAGGCCATGTTGCCCCTATGACTAGCGATTCTGCCCAACGAGAAACATGGACTTTGGCTTTTAAAATATGCTCGTGGCAGGCACAGTTGGTAGCTTCTGATGGGACCATTGGCTATGTGAGGACGATCAATAATCATCCCACCTTGATTCCAGCCCAAAGTTAGGTTTTTCTGTGGGGCCGAACCAAAGGAGGAATTGATGGAAAGGACTGTCTGTGCTTGGTGGAACCACTTGAGGTGGGTGGACTTTTAATTGCTTGTTCCCTTATCAATTGTTCGGTGTGGACGAATTTTAATTAGAGTCAGAAACCCAAATAATTCACCAATGTACATATATAAACATCAACGGCTGGCCAAAACATGTAAAGTTAACCCTACGGATATAATTCCTGAAAGTAATGTGACCTTGACCTGTGTCAGCGTAAACACAGTCAGAGTGAGTACAGACAAAGACAAAGTGTGTGATGAATCCAGTGCTACTCCTAACTTGAATGACGTTGACTTGTGTGCAGAAAATAAAGAACGACTGCAAGCTCTCCTCCATAAACACCAAGCTGTATTTGCAACAAATGGATTGACTACAACAGTGTAGCATGTGATTCCAACAGCTGATGCACCACCAATTGGAGAATGCTACCGTCAAATTCCACCTCAAATGTATCAAGAAGTGAAGGCCTTGATTCAAGGCATGTTGGACTCTGAGTTCATTGTACCCAGCACCAGCCCATGGGCAGCCCCCATAGTTTTAGTGCATAAGAAAGATGGGACTCTTCGATTCTGCGTGGATTATTGTAAATTGAATGCAGTTACTCACAAAGATGCTTATCCACTTTCTTGTGTTGAGGAGTCGCTAGCTGGCTTGGGCAAAGCTGTCATGGCGAGGGGAGACAGAGGTGAATCCAAACGCAGAATCATCTTAAAAATAAAAACTGGTTTATTAAAGCAAAATATAACAAAAAAAAAAGGCTGACTTGGCAGCAAAACAACTATAACTAAAGTGCAAAGACAAGACAAGGCATGGAGGAACGAGAAAAACAACAATGATCCAGCAGGGTGATGGAGAAAATGACCAAGTTTTAAACACAGAGGATGATTATGGGAAGTGGGCACAGGTGAGTGATTACAATAGCTGACAGGTGGAGATGGGCATGGCAGACAAGCAGGGGCAAACAGAGGGGAAGTGAATAATGACTGAAACACAAGGAACAAGACAGACAAGAAAACAAGTGCAAAGTAAATCCAAAACAAAAACAAACAAAACCCAATCCTTACACAAGCAAAATATTTTACAACCCTGGATTTAGCCAGTGGCTATTGGCAAGTGCAGCTTGCTCCAAATGACAGAGAGAAGACTGCTTTTGTTACCACTATGGGGTTGTATGAGTTCACAAGAATGCCCTTTGAGTTGACTAATGCCCCTGCTACCTTCCAGTGATTAATGCACACATGTCTTGGGGACCAAAATCTGCAATCTATACTAATTTATCTGGAAGATGTGATAATATACTCACCTGACCTTGCTATCATCTTGCTCATTTGGATGTTGTATTAGGAAGATTAGGGAAACATGGCCTAAAACTGAAATCTGATAAATGTTATTTTTTGAAAAAGAAGTTCAGTACCTAGGGCATAGAGTGTCTGCTGCAGGAATTTCTCCTGATCTTGAAAAAGTAAAATGTCCACCAAAGGACATTGAGTTGTTTGGTTTTAAGGGGATATTTACAAACTTTGTTTGTAAATAAAAATGTACTTTTAATTCTTTGACTCTGCACTTTTGTCTACCTTTGCAACTGGTTGGTCAGATAGATAAAAGGCCTTACACTTGGAGTATGCTGTGGTACTGGGCATGACTCTCTCTACAGCCACACCAAATTTTAGCTCAATGTCTGTAAAATTGACTAAGTGTATTTGTTCGCTAATTTTGAGTAGCTGTGGAAGCCATACTAAATTAGGGTGACTTAAAAAGTTAATCACTTGCAGATGTACTTTTTGAGAGTTTCATTAAGATCCATCCAGTGGTTCTTGAGATATTTGGTAACAGAAAGAATGATTTTTCTTGAGGTCAGTTGGTTGTGACAGCCATCTTGAAATGAGTTGACATCAAAATTTAATCAGATGTCAATGTACTGTACATTCATTAATTACTTTCTGAAACTTTCATTAAAATCCATCTAGTGGTTCATTAAAGATTTAGCTAACAAACAGACAAAGTGGACTCAATAGGTAATAGCAAAATTGTAAAAACAGTCTCAGCTACTATCACACCAAATTTGAGCTCAGTACATGTAAAACAAAGTTTTTGTGTTTGTTAATTTTGTGAAGTTGTAGTGGCCATCTTGAATGTGATGAAGTCCAAAATTAATCAGTTGCAGAGGTACATCCAATGACAGTTTTTATTATTTCCAGTGCACACAGGCACAATTATTATTGCCCACCTTTTGACAAAATTACTGTAATTTCTTTCTATCCCTTTTTACATCTATTTCTCATTTACATCTATTTTACATCTATTTTCCTTTTGTTACATATGTTAAAATATAAAGTTTGAACTCAAACAAACAATTGTTCCAATTCTGTTTTACACAAGTGTTACTGGATTGACAATGAAGCTCTGAGTTTACTGTACAAAGTGGCAAAGAACTGACTGTATAACAATACTTCTGACTGTCTATCCTCCCTACTTAGCAGTAAGATGCTAAAGAATATGATCTCTTAGCAAAGTGATTGACTCATGACACATCACCATGCTTGCAGCAACACTGACAGCTTTTACTACATTCAAATAAAAATACACTTAGTGAACTTGGCCAATATTAATATTTTAAATAAATAAATAAGCATGTAAAACATGCAACATGAAAAAAGTAAAATTCATATAAGAGCCGAATGATTTAGTATGGTCCATTTGTGGTCAGATCACCCAAGATGCATGTTATCACCAGGTTCAAAGTTCACATACAGTGCAATGTTATTTACACTGCTGTGTAAAAGTATTTACCCCTTAAATATTTCTTCTGTTTTTGATTTTATGTAACATGTAACTATTTCAAATCAGAAAAAAATTTAATATCAGACAAAAATAACCTGAGTAAATAGAAAATGCAATTTTGAAATGATAATTTTGTTTATTCAGGACAAATGCTGTCCAAACCAACCTGGCCCTGTATGAAAAAGTAAATCATGAATTAGGTGTGATTCTTTGCAGAAAAACTGAGTTCAGTTTCATTAGCCACATCAAGGCCTGATTACTGCCAGATCTGTGGAATCAAGAAATCACAACATCTAAAGCCCTGCAGGCCTTACTGACCTCAGTTAAGGTCAGAGTTCGTGACTCAACAATAAGAAAGAGACAAAGAGCAAAAATGGCCTCCATAGAAGAGTTTCAAGGTCAAAACCATTGCTGAGCAAAAAGAAGACAAAGACCCAGCCCACACTGGCCAAAAAACAACCTCTTGATGATCCCCAAGACTTCTGGGAAAATATTCTTTGGAGTGATGAGACAAAAGGGGAAGTTTTTGAAAGGTCTGTGTCATTACATCTCACCTAAAACTCACAAAAACAACATACCAACAATCAAATGTGGTGGTGGTAGTGTGATGGACTTTTGCTGCTTTGCTGTTTCAGGACCTGAATGACTTGCTGCCTTTGATGGAACCGTAAATGCTCTCTACCAGAAAATCCTGAAGGAAAATCGCCATCAGTTTGTGACCTTAAGATCAAACCTACTTAGGTTCTGCAGCAAGACAATGACATGAAGTATAGCAGCAACATTACTCTACAGCCATGTGAAAGACTTATTGGCAATCATTGTCAACGCTTGATTACAGCTGTTGCTGCCAAAAGTGGCACAACCAGTAATTTGGTTTAAAAAGCTTTTTACTTTTTCACATGAGGCCAGGTTGGTTTGGATAGCTTTTTACCCTTAATAAATGTAATCATCATTTAAAAACTGTATGTTATATTTCCTCAGCTTATCTTTGTCGGATATTGTGTGACCAAAAAAAGCAAAAAGTGGCCAAATACTTTTTCACAACATTGTATGTATACTCTTGTTTGCAAATCACAAATAGATACAATTCATCTTACCTTTTAGATTTAGATTTTCCGGCAATGTAAATAAAAAGGTTAAGGCCCCAAACTGTACATTGAAACAAAAAAATAATCTTAGTTTTAATAGACATACGACAATAATTTAAAATGTTTCTGTGTTGAATTTGCTGTGATTTCTAACAGGTTATTGAATGACTGCATGTTTGCATTTACTGTAAAACATTTCCTTTCACTGCCACAGTTACAAATATGAACATCTACTTGTCAATACCAGGAAAAATGTTTGTAAAAGACAAAAAGCCAGCCAGCTTAATTACAATTTGAACCTATTTGTGCACATTACTGTTTTCCTGTTGTTTATTTGTTTCATGAGTTTTTTTGTGATTTACTTCTGCATACTTTGCACTATTTTAGCCATTCATATGTCAAAATGTTATACTTATCTTGAAAATGGGTTTTATGACTTGTTTTTTAAAACTTTTATACTGTCTTTAATATTTTTTGTGAGTAAAATAATTTTTTTATCTTTACTGACAAATATATTCCCACATAGGAATACATTGAAATGTCTTTAATTCTTTCAAAACATTGTTCTCTATAAAAATCTGCTTCAGCATACCTGCTTTATTTTTGTCTTTTTATGCTACTTGTAATTTGTAGCTGCCATTCTACTACTACTAGCATTTAGCTAGCTTCTTGCTACTTTTTACCACTTTTAACTAGCCTTTAGCAACTATTAGCTTTTAATTAGCATTTTTCTACATTTATCTTTTAAGTGCTTTGCTCCTTTTAGTCTTCAGTCAGTATATTGCCTCTTTTTGTTTAAACAAGTCATTCAACACTCAGCATTCACACTGTATTTTAGCAGAATATGCAAAGTTTCCCTTCTGCCTTCTTTTTTCCACAGCAGTATAGCTTCTGGCTAATCTTCCCTGTCGTACTATTATTTTTGTGGTAATATAATTATTTTAATATATGCAGGCCTTGTATAGATTCTGTACATGCAGATGTAAAATAAGATGTGTCTGCAGTCAATGAAGAGTAACTTAGTTCTTCCTTTTTTATCATCCTTATTCCCCTCCCGCAAACAGAGTGCTGATATGGATAATAAGGCATTAGAACCTGATTGTGTGAGTATCCCCATGGAAGAGACGGTCCTGTGTAATGGAGGCGGTCAATCTTTAGTTCAATCTCAGCTGCCACGGGAGCCATCTGTGTTGGCCCACCTGAAAAAGGTTGAGAACCAGATCAGTAACGCTCAGTGCTTCTCCCACCTGCCAAAACGCTCAGCAGTGGACCTGGAGTTCATCAATGTCTCCTACACCATTCAAGAGGGACCATGCTGGAGTAGGAGAGGTAAAACATACTGCATCAACCTATTTTTAAATAATTTTGGTATGTGCTATTCCATCAAATCAAGAGAAAAAAATCTAAGAAAATGGGTTTAAGATGTACAAATGAAGCATTTTGACTAATATTTTGTTTAAGAAACAGGTGAATAAGTGTATAAATATTCTTGAAAACAATGTGATGTCACAGCACAGTTTACCTTGGTGGCTGAAGGTTTGACTTCCTTCTGGCTGAAGAGTCATGGGCTAGGTAGGTGGAGGATATCCTTTGGTTGGGTCTGCATCTATTGGTGTAGATGTCCTTTAGTGAAGGGAGGCTGTCGTTGGTCATTTCCTGAGCTGATCTAATCACTCGTTGCTGCACTTTATTAGCTTCAGAGCAGTCTTCGAAACAGACTGTTATGAAAAGTGTCAGGACAATCTCTACCACACACCAGTAAATAATAGCCCACACAGCATCACTGAGCTTAAGCATCCTCATAAGATAGATGGATTGATGTATTTTAATAATCCCAGTCTACAAATCAAATTGTGCAAACATGATCTTAACATTGCACAAAAAGATTTTTATACCACATATCTTTTGCATCTTTTTACACTGGAGCTATTTTAACACTGAAATAAGGTTGTGTTACTGTGTAGACACTGAGTGTCCATTATGGCTGCCAAAAACTATCCTTCTGATGATAGGCTGAGTCGACCAGGAGTTGTTCCGCCTTGTTTTTTCTTCTGTATAATATAGTTTATTCACATATCCTCTCCTAAAACAATTCCCAAATCTTTCATGCGAGTTTGCTTGCTGTGACAACCCCTGAAGAAGGAGCAACCAAAAGAACTGTAATCACATATCCTCTTCTGTCTCTAAGTAATGATCATTTGTTGCTAGTCAAAATGATCAGAATGACTCATTTTCCCAATGACTCATCACCCCCCTGCCCTCCCTCCCCCAATGACATAATTTTAAACCAATAACAATCAAGTTTTCATAAACAAAACTCGCTTGTTGGCAGGGCAGGTGATAAATTGCGAAATGTCAACGAACTGTGTATCATTTTGAAGCTTTTAAGATGGAGAATTTAAGAAACAAGAACTCAATATTGAAGAATTCCTTATTGTGACTTATTTTCCAACCACAGATCACATCACTCTTCTGAAATGTAAAGCTTGTAGTTGTTTTTAAATTATGCAGAACTGCTACTGCCTTTATGCATATAATTCTGCATAGAAAAAGCAGTATTGTTAGGCTTAGTGACAACTGTTTTCTACAAATGTAACTAGGTGTAAAAACAGCCTACCTAATATAGCATTAGCTCAAACTACCATACTAGAAAGGCTTAAAGCCAGAGTTGCTGTAGATAGAGGAAACTGGCTTGGGCTTTCTATATATAATAGTCAGTTTAATTCCATCATATGATTTTCCTCTTGTTCTCCAAATAGAGATTACTATGACTGCTGTTTACTGCAAGTAAAATACTGACTGCTCATAAGTACTTCACACAGTCCCACTGGGGAAAAATCAAGTCATTGCATCAGTACTGAATAATGTTTGCACAATTTGACAATCTATTGTTTCGTCAGTTGTGTTTTCATTCAGGTGTCAATTTGTACCTCTGCCAAGTTTAGCCTCCCACTTTCTACACAGCAGTTATCATTTACTCCAAAAAGTTATTTAATGTGTATTCTTAGGCTATTTTTACAACTCAAAAACAGTGCAAATTGTCCATACTCGTCTTCACTGACTGATAAAGAATGTACAATGTAAAAAGGTGTTTTGGGGCCACAGGTTTTAAATAATAACCATTCATCATCATCATCATTATTATGAGTCCCTTAGCTTATTGCCATGAGGGCAGTACAAACATCATTCACCAGCAGCTTCCACCAGTAACCATTATAATCATACAAATTGCACTCAAATAGATTAGTTAAAAATTACCGTATTTATATTATTATAGGCAATGCAGGTGACTGAGTTGACAGGTCTGAGTTGTAGCATTTTCTGTGCTTGTTTAGGTTTATTAGTTGGGGTGGACATCTTGTATCTAGTTGACTGTAAAAGTTAATCGGTTGTAAATGTTCATCCAATGATTACTTGCTGAGTTTCATTAAAATCCATCCAGTGTTTCATGAAATATTCTGCTACCTATTAATGCCAAAGTAAAGATCTTGCACATATGTATGTGTTGGGATGAATCTCATCTGCTATCACCCCAGATTTTAGCTCAATATCTGTAAAACTGACTGAGCCATTTTTGTGTTTGCTAAGACTGATTAGGTGTCATTTTCAATCAGTTGACTCCAAACGTTGTAGATAGACATCCACTTAATACTTACAGTAATCTGAGAGAAATCTGAGAAACTCTCAGACTCTCTCTCTCAGTGAGACTGAGTTTCATTAACATCCTTCATCATCATTAACATCCTTCATCATCATTAACAAACAGACAAATTAACACAGACACAATCAAAAACCTTATTTCCTGCCTTTTGCCTTTCAGTAATACTACTTACATACCAGGTACAGACTGTTGACAGTTCAGGTGTATACAAGCAGCTGGTTCTTGTATGAAATACAGAGAAGCACAACCTAACCTGCTTGTGCTTTTGAGATTTAAGCTTATTCAGAAAAGTTACAATCCCAAATGCCCAGGCCTAATATTGTCAATATTACTACTACTACTACTACTAATAATAATAATAATAATAATGGTCCAAATTCATTTCAAAAGTATACTCTAGTGTCAAGCGGTGTGGAGAAGGATGCAAACCCAGAGTGCAGACTTCTAATAAAAAACTAATTTATTAAGTAAGGAAGTGAACAAAAACAAAGGCTGATGAGGCAGCAAAAACTTAACAAAACAAAATCCAAAACAGCAAGGCAAGGTGAGAGACAAGGGACCAGAGACCATGAACAATAGACAATGAACTATAGACAATACACAATGAACCAGCCGGGTAGTGGAGAAAGTGACCGGCTTTTCAACACTGAGGGTAATGAGGTAAAGTGGGCACAGGTGAGTGATAACAATTGCTGACAGGTGGAGATGGGCATGGCAGACAAACCAGGGGAAACTGAGGATAAGTGGAGAATGATGACAGGCACAGAGAACATGAACACAACAAAACCCAAAACCAAAAGGAGACCAGAAACAAACATCAAATACAAAGAAGCAAACAAAACCGAATCCTGACACTAGTAGATTAAATTGTTAATGTTGGTGCACAAAACCGTACGAGGTTGGTACAAAGTGGACTAAAGTGGACAAAAGTGGGAATGAAGCAGGCTGAGGTGGATACAAAGACACCTAAAGCAGGCAGGTTTTTTCCATACCCACAACGTTTGTGTATGATGTGGCCAAAGCTACAAAATCCAAATGACACTCTGAGTATAGTCTCACCACAAATGTTATTACACGTTGCATATACAGTATGAATAAAGTTATGTCTGCATTTCTCTTACTTTCTTTTATTTCCAGGTTTTAAGGATTTATTGAAGTACCTTTCTGGAAGGTTTTGCAGTAAAGAGCTGATAGGAATCATGGGGCCCTCAGGGGCCGGGAAGTCAACTTTAATGAACATTCTTGCTGGATACAGGTGAGAAAGCACAGTTTCTCCTACACACAAAATAAAGGTTTATCAGGAAGTGGACTGAAGCTAATGCAATGTACACGTTAAAGTAGAACTGAGTTACAGAGAAAGTTCATGTTTCGTATCATGTGTCATTCATGCTGTTTAGGGAAACTGGAATGAAGGGTGACATCTTGGTTAATGGGAAACCCAGAGACCTACGAAAATTCAGGAAAATGTCCTGCTACATCATGCAGGAGGACATACTACTGCCACACCTCACTGCCAGAGAAGCCATGATGGTGAGCATTTCCTGAAGACTTTCTGAGCACTTTTTTATTTTAAAATAAACTTTCTCATGAGTGCAACGACTACAGTCAATTTAAAAACTATTGTTTGGGTGTGGGGATGGGGGGGGGCTTGTGTATTTTTTTTTTTTTTTTAAAAAGGACTTGTGATTTGAAACTGCTTTCCTTGCACAGGGTTTTAAATAGCTTTTAAATTACCTTATGGTGACGCATTTTTATGTTGCTGCAGGTGTCTGCCAACTTAAAGCTGGATGACACAATAGATGTGAAAAAAGAGCTGGTGAGTAAGCAAACACTGGTGAGCTTAACATACACCACAAAAATAGGAACAGTAATACTTCCGCTTTAAAAAAAAAAAAAAAGAGTTACAAATAAACCTTATTTAACACTGAACCAGTATTGAACCACTTTGGTCATTAATTTAGGAAATATCAAACATATTTGGAAAATGCTTCACTCACAGATTTATTTACTTATTGGATTTATTTATGTATTTATTTTGGGAGGGGAGGAGGTGTTTCCTTTTACCGTCAGGCTATTAAATTGACCATTGGAGACATGCAAACATTAATTTAGTTTGCAAACTAAATATTTAGTTTGGAAATTAAATGTTTCGCTAATAAGCAAATTCCTTGCCGAAAAGCTGAAGTGGACTATCAAAATAAAACTCCACCTCTATATACACCTCTTGCCAAACAGCCAAAAAACACCAGAAGTAAAAGATGAAGTGGAGCTGCAGCTGGCCATACTGAATCACTCCAGTTTTCTCTCTGGACATGTCAAAAGTGTTAGCAGAGAACATCGGGCGAGCTATTCTAACGGTTCAAACCCGGAAGTGTAGTGTGCATACAGCTCATACAGTCATTTACTCATTGATCTTCAGCAACTGCAACATCTGCCCCTGAGCCATCGCCTCAGCCAGTGGTAAGTTGGGACCTGGGTTAGCCAGGTCTCGCTCGGCTTTTATTTTTATAATCCACTTTCACTTTTCGGCAAAAAATTTGCATATTAGCTGAACATTTAATTTCAAAGCTAAATATTTAGTTAGCAAATTAAAAATTTATTGTGAAAATTAAATATTTAGCTTGAACCTAAACATTTAGTTTGTAAACTTGCAAGTTAAATATTCAGTTTGAAACTATGAAATTTATAACTGTATGAATAACCTGGCAAAATAAACCAAATTATTGCTGTTAATTTTTGATTGTGTAACTTTACAAACGGCACCCCATATACATACCGTACTCACAATATTTATTAAATACGAGCTCAAAGCTTTATATGACAGGCAGTAATGAGGCCTAGTTAGGTCTTCCACACAGATTCAGTTTGACACACAGCCAGCAGATGTCACTCTTCTGAATCAGACAGGGTACAAAACTATGACTGACTGAGGAATGAGCGAGGACTGAAAGAATAAGTAGGCTGAGGCTGATGAAGAAAGTAGTGGCAGCTGATGCTAATGATAGGTGTAAGTGGGAGAGGCAGGACTGAGGAGCAGAAACTAACTGAGGGAAAGTATTGATGGTAAATGAAACACTGGGGAACAACTAAACACAAGAAAATACAGAAAATACACATTGAAAGAAAGAAATATAACAAAAGAAGTAAACCTTAAAATAAAAAAAATCAACAGAAAAAGCACAGATCATGACAGTAGGAGTGTTTCGTGTATAGCTGGCATCACATAGTTCTAGAGATAAAGACAACAGTAGCAATAATTTACTTTTATGAGTATATCAAATAAAAGATGGGTGGCAGGTAGACAATGCTGTGTATTTGATTTGATTTTTGTGACAGACTTAGTGTATGTGGCATGACATTGTTTCTCTTATTAACTTTGCAAGAGCTATTTTGTAATCTCAGATTTAAAAAATGAATTGTAAAACAAAATTAAATACATATTGTTTTAAAATATGTCCATGTTGTCTTGTGTTAACATCTCAGGTGAATGAGATCCTAACTGCTTTAGGACTGCTCGACTGTGCTCACATTCGTACCAGCTCACTGTCAGGGGGTCAGTGTAAACGTCTGGCCATCGCACTGGAACTGGTCAATAATCCTCCAGTTATGTTCTTTGACGAGCCCACCAGGTGAGACAGTCAGGCGGTGACATCCTGTTAGGTTTCCATTCAAATAATACACTTTTTTGGAACTTAATACATTTTAATTCTGATAAAGTGCCTTCAAGAAAATAAAACTCAGAAAGTTAATGCTAATGAATCCAAATTTCCTAGCTGTGACTGAATTACAACGCACACAAAAGTAATGTTCTTTTAATTGTTCCTAACAATGCACATATGCATTTTAAATGTGAACTATGCAACAAATTGAAAACTGAACTGAAACAACTTATTTAACCTTGAAAACGTCAATAATCAATGATGATTCATACTTGATAGGCTATAAATTAACACATTTATGAACACATTTATTAATGCTTTACCCATAAAGGATAATTACTTCCAAAACCAAGATACTCAATGTTTATTCATGCTTTATAACTCATGAATTAACTATTCTATATACTGTGTATATGTATGTAAATGGTCATATAAATGTACTTTCACACCATGTGTTAGACATGTATTAATGTTTGGAGAATGTTTGAATTAACTATATACTTATCGTGCAGTGATTTAATAATTAGTGATTTAATAATAAGTGATTTGCTAGAGCGAGTCCGCAGAACTCATGCAGTGCATTAATAATTATGGCAGTCGCTAGTAGTTAGTTAAGTCTTTTTGTGAACCTTTCTAAAGTGAAGACTATTTATGCTTTATTAAGTATTTGTTAATGTAGACAAAACACTAAAGTTCCTTTTCACTTGTGGAAAGCAGCCCAAAATTAACACAATTATGTGTTCTTGACATGTTTTTGCAACTGTTGCCTGTGTGAGGAGAAATTTGTGTGCTAAATATGCTTACGGCCAGTTGAAAAGTTCTGTGGACTCGCTCTAGCAAATCACTTATTATTAAAGTATATAGAATAGTAAATTCATGAGTTATGTCATGAGTCATGAGTTTAACAAACATTGAATATGTTGATTTTGGAAGTAATTAGCCTTTATGGGTAAAGCATTAATAAATGTGTTAATAAATGGGTTAATTTATAGCTTATTAAGCATGAATCATCTTTAATTATTGATGTTTTCAAGGTTAATTAATCCTTTATTAATGATTAAATAAGGCTAAATAAGGTGTAGTTATTATAAAGTGCTACCAAAGTTTCTAGTTTTGTTTTAAAGGCCCAGTTATCACAGCATCAGAAGAGCAAGGAACATAAAAAATGTAATTTCCTAAAATTACAACAGAGAGCTGTTCAGTGCAGCAAGGAATGTCCCGAACTCTATATTAGAGAAACTAAACAGCCTCTCCACAGACGCATGGCTCAACACAGGTGAGCAGCTCTTCTGGACAGGACTCAGCGGTTCACCTACACCTCAAGGATAAGGGACACTCTTTTGAGGACTAAAATGTTTATATTTTGGACGGAGAAGACAGATGGTTTGAGAGGGGGTGAAGGAAGCCATCTATGTCACAAGAGAGAAATCAACTTTAAACAGAGGTCTCAGATTTCAGCTTTCAAAAACCTATAATGGAGCATTAGGCCTGATGCCTAATCAGTTTGACTCCAATCAGGACCTTCATTCATGTAACAAGAGTGGTTCATGTGCAAGTCAGGCTAACAAGGACCCTAATGAGCCTCTATTGTGAGGAGAGTGAGAGTAATCTGAATGGGAATCTAGTTTATAGAAAATCTCAGCTTTAAAAGCTTGAACTTGAGAAAACTTGAGCAGAGAAACATCTTCAGCTACAGAATAGAAGCCAAGTTGTTTTTGTTTTTTAACCTTTTTTGGATTAACCATGTCCTGACTGGGATGACTGAGAATCTACACCACCATATACTTCAGCCAGCAATATTCAAAATTGCAAGTTTATGCAATTTTTATTTTGTTGGTCAAACATACAGAATGGAGAGATTATATTGTTCTTAATATACCACAGAAGATCTCACTAGGACTTTCTAAAACTATCCATGTCCTGTCTGAATTTCTGGGTGACACTAGGGTTGTCATTCAGTCCAAAAGAGACCTGAAGTAGTGGTTTGCTGGTGTCAACTGCAGCCTTCTTAGAAGCTGACACCTTCAAACTCCTGAATAATTCTTTAGAGGAAAAAATTAGCAATATTTAAATATAGTATAATGTTAAGGATCTCCAGTCATATGTATGATTCATTCCCGCATTTGCTTACTAATTAATTTTGTCCTTTGTTTTCTCAGTGGTTTAGACAGTGTGTCATGTTACCAGGTAGTGTCTTTAATGCGCTCTCTGGCACTGGGAGGACGTACAATCATCTGTACCATTCACCAGCCAAGTGCCAAACTGTTTGAGATGTTTGATAAGGTGTGTATCTGTCAAGCTCCTGGAACAAATCAGTTTCTGAGGAGCTCTAGTGCAGGCCAGCAATGAAAGATTTTGCACAAACACAACTATTTCAAAGCAAATGAATAATAGTTTCTGTTCAGACATTTTTTTCCTCTGTTTTCATACTTAAATGTGCCTTTTTTCACAGCTTTACATTCTTAGTCAGGGTCAGTGCATCTACAAAGGCACAGTGCCGTGTCTCATCCCCTACCTGAAGACCCTCGGCCTCCACTGTCCTACCTACCACAACCCTGCAGATTTCAGTTTGTCCATTTCATATTTATTCTTTTACTCATGCAAAGTAGAGAATAAATGAAGGCTTTTTCATTTCATTTATTACCTTTGTTTCTCTAATTCAGTCATTGAGGTGGCATCAGGAGAATATGGAGACCTGAACCCTGTGCTGTTCGAGGCAGTCCTAGCTGGAACATATGCATTAAAGGAAACAAAGAATCATTATGAAGCCAACGGCCCATTGGTTTGTGCTGCAAAGTGCTCCATGGTATGTAGTAACTAATCCTGCTGTAGTACAGCCAAGGCTGGATTACCAGCTGTGCAAGGGTATCAGTTACTTTGTGCTTATTAGTTGTTAATTTGCATTGTTCAACTGATTAAGAGCTTGAACTATAGTAGAGCCACTTTTAAATATGTTTGAATTTTGTTGTTATCATCTACAGTTGACACTTTACAAGCCCTGTTCAGGATGTACCCCCTCTTAAGAAAAAGTTTAGTTTTTTTCAGAGGGTTTTGTGACAAGGTTCTCCTGTAGACAGCTATCTGAATGACTTTAGTTTGAAAAAATAAAAATGAGTTCTGACGAAACAGATGAGCTAAGTCCTCTGAATGCCACACTTAGTATGTGAACCCAGATAATGGTATAGTTCTAAACTGATTTAAAAAAAACTCAGTTATCAGTATTTTGCAGTGGCGGGCGGTGCATTTCACACTTAGGCCTTCAGTGATGTCCAGCTTAGTCAATAAATACCTTTCATTATGCTAGCATTTATAACACCAGGATTGGAGAGTAGTTAGAAACACACTTAAGCACTACTTGGCATTGCATCACCTCAATTGTGTACAAAATGAGCCATTATCTGGCACATTTTAAAAATCAACAAACCCACATCAGCTATTAAAACATATCTGGTATGCTACTGTCAAAACTAAATAAAATAGAATAAAAAAAATAAAACGTTTGCACCCACCAAAACAGCTGTGTCCCCCAAAATGCTTATTTCAACACAGAATCCATTCTGGGACAGGTTAGCTAGCTCAGGGGTCGGCCGTCTTCCTCTAACGAGATCTAGCTTCCCTTGAAAAGTTCGTCTTGAAAACAGCCTTGCCAGTATATCAGCAACCAAATCAATGTGTTGCTCTCCTTCGGCCATTGTGGGTTAAAAAAGTTTTTAACCATTAACAGTCCCGGGTGTGACTCCGTTGATCTGCACAGCACTGCTGTGGCTCAAACTACATATCCAATTACAGGACGTGGAAATGTCACGTTCAATGTGAGGCTAGCTAGAGGGCCTGACTGACACAACTCGTGATCTGATTGGCTATCGCAACTATCTATCAACTGTATTTGCCTGTTCACTTACAGTGCACAGACGTCTGCATTGTTGATTCTGAAGGTTCGGGCAGATTTCATACAGCCTGGCAACATAAGATAGCTGAATTCTAATTGGATAAAAACTCTAACCTAAAAACAACAGCACTGGAAGGAGCATAATATGACAAGAAGAGAATATGAATACTTTTAGATATCTAGGGAAAGTAAATTAAAAATTAAATTAACCTTTATCATAATTATGATAATGATTCTTGGTTATGTTAGGCCAGCAGAAAAGGCCTTGATGGCCCTGACGGCCCACCACTGGTATTTCGTGTATGTATTTTTGCAGACATTTGCAATAAAATAAAATTAAATAAAAAATATATAAACCGAAACTTACAGAGTTTTTTTTAACAGTTGCTGCCTTTAAAGCACAAGAGTATAAAACAATATAATACCTCCTAAAATAAAATAAGGCATGTGATCGAGTTTGGATGACCACAGAGGCTTGACCTTGGAAACGTGGAACATAGGATGAAATTTGGTGCCCCTGGGAAGTTGTACACTCTGAGGGGCAGGTCTTTGGTAGACAGCCATACCCTCTGTCCTGTCTGGTAGTCAGGCTGAGCAGATCGCTTGCGATTGGCTGCTCGGTAGTATACAGCCGAGGTCTTGAGTAGCGCCTTCCTGGCTTTCAACCGTGTACAGCGGCATCTGTGGGCAGCAGCAAAGGCTGATGGCACCCTAGCAGGTCTTTCCTGGACAGACAACACAGGAGGCTGGTAGCCATAAACCGTGAAGAAAGGGGACAAACCTGTGGCCGAAGAGGGAAGTGAGTTGAGTGCGTGTTCCACCCATGGCAGGTTACTGGACCATTTGGCTGGTTCGTTGGAGCAGAGGAGACGCAGCTTTGTTTACACTTCTTGATTGGCTCGTTCGGTTTGCCCATCTGTCTGGGAATGAAAACCAGATGACAAACTTAGAGTGATGCCCAACAGACCGCAGAACTCACGCCAAAACTGGGAGATAAACTGTGGTCCATGGTCCGACACTATGTCCCGGGGATGCGATGCAGCCTGAAAACTTCTTTGGCCATGGTAAAAATTCAAAAAATGTTAAAAAACATTTTTACCATGGCCTGGATGACTAAGAATCTACACCAGCATATTCTTTGGCCATGACATCTGCGAGTTCTTTGGCCGAGGGAAGTTTCTTTAAAGCAACCAGATGGACCATTTTAGAAAACCTCTCTACAATGGTAAGGATGACAGAGTTACCAGACGACTCGTGGAGGCCAGTGATAAAATCCATAGCGATGTGGGACCATGGGCGAGAAGGAAGAGGCAGAGGGCGCAACAGCCCTACAGGACGACAGCAAGACACCTTGGCCTGGGTGCACTGAGGACAAGCGGAAATGAATTCTCGAACGTCCTTCATCAGACTTCCCCACCAGAACTGGGACCGCATTACCACCAATGTCTTTTTGATCCCTGGGTGACAAAACAATTCAGATCCATGACAGAACGTTAGTACCTTGCTCCTGAGGCTTTGATGATGCGTCCAGCAGGACATGAGGTTGGAGGTGGGTGAGTCTCATGGGCTCTCTGAATCTCTTATTCCAGTTGGGTCACAGAAATCCGAACCAAGTGAGGGAGGATGAACTTGTCCTTCTCAGATTTAGATTCCTCCTTAGCTCCTTCATAGATGCAAGATAGGGCGTCCGCCTTGACATTCTTCTCCCCCGGTCTGTATGTCAAAGAGAAAGAGAAATGAGAAAAAAACAACGCCCACCTGGCTTGAAGAGAGTTGAGCCTCTTGGCCGTCTTAAGATACTCCAAGTTCTCGTGATCAGTCCAGATAACGAATGGTTCTTTGGCTCCTTCCACCCAATGCCTCCACTCTTCCAGTGCCATTTTAACTGCTAGCAACTCTCTTTCTCCAGCATCATAATTACGCTCAGCACTGGTGAGTCTCTTAGAAAAGAAGGCGCAGAGATGAATCAGGTTATCTGGACCCGTTTGACTGAGAACAGCTCCAACGCCAGTGCTAGACGCATCTACCTCAACGATAAACTGTTTCTCGCCATCAGGGGAGTGGAGAATAGGTGCACTAGCAAAATGCCTCTTTAACTGATCAAACACAGACTGAGCTTCAGGATTCCAACTGAACTGGGCCTTAGCAGACCTGAGTGCATGAAGAGGTGCAGCTACCTGACTGAAGTTTCTGGTGAATTTGCAGTAAAAGTTGGCGAAGCCCAGAAAATGCTGAAGATCCTTTCTGTCCTTAGGAGTGGGCCAGTCCTGGATAGCGGAGACCTTGGACTGATCCATGGACACCTGGTCGGGAGAGATGTTGAACCCCGGAAACGACGTGGAAGCTTGATGAAACTCACATTTTTCAGCTTTAACAAATAATTTATTTTGAAGTAACCTGAGGAGTACCACTCTGATATGTTTGCGGTGAGTAACCAGGTCTTGAAAGAAAATCAGAACGTCATCCAGGTAGACGAAAACAAACTGATTTATCATGTCCTGCAGGACGTCGTTGACCATAGTCTGAAAAACGCCGGGGCGTTGGTGAGTCCAAAAGGCATTACCAAGTACTCATATTGGCCTGCTGGGGTATTAAATGCCGTTTTCCACTCATCTCCCTCCCTGATGCGAATTAAGTGATATGCGTTGTGGAGATCTAATTTACAAAAGATCTTAGCCCCCTGAATAAGATCAAAGGCGGAAGACATTAAAGGCCCCTATAGTTAATACATGGTCTTAAAGTGCCATCTTTTTTGCAAAAAAAAACCCTGCCCCTGCTGGAGAAACTGAGGGTCTAATAATTCCTGCCTGTAAGCTCTTCTTGATGTATTTAGACATGGCTTCCTGTTCAGGCCGAGACAGGGAGAATAATCTTCCCTGAGGGGGCACAGAACCTGGGAGAAGGTCAATGGGGCAGTCGTATGGTCTATGAGGCGGAAGTGATGTAGCCTTGAGTTTATTAAACACCTCCTTGAGATCAAGGTATTCAGGTGGTACCTTAGATAAATCGGGGAAGGCATTGGTTTTACTTTCGGGAGTAGGAGCAGATACCACCGCATCAAGGAGACAGGAACCAGAGCAGTGGTCCGACCAGCCAATGATCTCCCTTCTCACCCAGTCGATTTGAGGGTTGTGTTTCTTCAGCCACGTGGCTCCTAGAATGACAGGGAGATCAGGTGAGTGAATAACCAGGATCTCATGATGATTGCCACCTACTGACAATCTGACAGGTTCAGTTTCATAGTTGTCTTGGTTCAGAATGTGGCCATCAAGAGCGGTGATCCAGTGACCAGTCTTGGATGAAGTCATTTTGATGACCATGGACATAGCTAACTCTTGATCGATAAACTCTGTGTCAGCGCCCGAGTCAATAAAGACCCGAGTGGAGAACTTGCTGCCATTAACTGATAATTCAGCCTGGAGTGTTAACAAAGAGGAGATCTTATTATGTTTGACTGGACTCAGTAGGACTCTCCTCGATCCTACTTTAACGGACAATCCCTGACCGCGTGTTCTTTGGCCCTGCAGTAAAAACACAAATTGGTTACTTTGCGGCGATTTCTTTCCTCGAGGGAGAGCTTGGTCTTGCCAATTTGCATTGGTTCCTCTGGAGAATGATTATGACTGTTGTCGTTGGAACTCGGAACATTGTTAGTCCTCACCCTCCAATCCAACTCCTTAAAACTCGGCCTGCCTCGCCTTTCCTGTTGGCATTCAGTTAACCGAGTATCGATCCGAGTGGCCAATTCTTCCAGGCTCCTGAGATCATCGGGGCGATCCCGAGTAGCAAGGTCGTCCTTAATCTCCTCTCTTAAGCCTTGAAAAAAAAACACATCCATTAGAGCTGGGCAATTCCATTGGCTATCAGCAGCCAGAGTATGGAAATCAGTGATATATTCCAAAACACTTTTTTTTTCCTTGCTTAAGAGTAAATAACTTATGGACTGCTTCTCATTCAGGAGGAACCGGGTCAAAAACCCTCTTAAGTTCTGTGGCAAAATCTTTATAATTATAACAAAAAAGAGAGTCCCTCTGCCATTCAGCCGTTCCCCATAGCTTAGCCTTACCAGTTGGCAGAGAGATGACGTAGGCGATTTTGGATCGCTCGGATGGAAACGAAGACGGCTGTAGTTGGAAATGAATCTCGCACTGGGTGAGGAATGGACAGCATTGATCGGCTTCTCCTTTAAAACTCTCCTGGGGGGGGGGTTTGGCTCATGCATAGGAGAGATTAATGTGCGAGACGGAGCCAGTGGAGGAGACTGAGGCCTGGAAGCTACAGAGCCTAGCACACCAGAAGTGTTGCGGATTAACCACATAATTTTCTCGACATTTCTTTCTAACCCGGAAATAGCTTCTTCTACGTTGCAACGCCACCGTTGCTGTTCTGGATCCATTCCTTTTGGCCAGATTATTCTGACAAGGCTTGGCAGACCCGGATTCAGAACTCGCAGACAAAAGTTTTAAGATGTTTATTGTAGCCAACGTGCTAGTAGGAGGGCTAGTTTCCAGGACTTGGTCCTCTGAGATGGAAGGTGGGAGCCCCGGATGAGGTAAGTCCACGATTGAGCGTGAAAGAGGGTTTACTAAGTCCCACGGTGGGGGGTACAGGCAAAAGGGATAGTCCGGAAACAGGCAAGAGGTCAGAGCTGGGTGTTCAGAGGAGAGCAGCCAAAACCAGAAGGTAGTTATGGGACATCTGAAGCCAGGCTTCGAGGCGTGTACAGAGTAAAAAGGGGGCGTGTCCGATGAAGCCCTGCTTCGGAGCTTGTGTCATATTGAAATCACGTGATCAACAACAAACGAGGCCTCGCATTACATCTGCCACGTCATTGCTTCACTTTGCGTATCGTTTTTCAAAATAAAAGTGCTATGAACCCTGTTGCTTCTGACAAAGAAAAAGTCCTGTTCCTAAATAAAAACAATTAAAAACAATTAAACCTAAAATCCAGAAAGTTCTAAATTCTTTTTGTTTGATCAGGAGATACATCAGAATCACATATCAAAAACAGACTTAAAAACCATTGGAAGAGGCTAACTTTATTTGTAATATTAAAAACCAGAACTAGAACTCCCAGGAAGAGATTATTTTAAACAAATTCTGTTTTTCAGGAAGCAAGTTTCAAGCTCAAAGTATTCAGAGTCTGCCCCAACAATCACTCAATTCCCAATACACTAAAGTAAAGTATTGTTGCGTTGCAACATAGTCTCCAAATATTTTTGCGGAGATTCTTAAATTCTTCACAAGTCCCAGAGGCTCACAATCACTTGAATTTTGTTCAAAATATTTTGTGCTGCAAATTTTACCTCAAATTTGTGTCATACTCGTGGCTGGAAGTTGGCTGGAACCCTTTCCAATGTTGTTTTTTGTAATTCTACAGTTGTATTTTGCCTAAGACAGAAAACATTTGCGTTTATAGCCTTGAATGTCCTGGTCCAACCACATCAATAATAAATTATAATTATAAAATACATGTCCAAATATCTATATCTCTATTTTAAAAGTGTACTCCATCAGGTTAAATCATGAACAAGATGGGCTCAAAGTGGGTTGAGGTTGGTACAATGTGAGCAAAGGTGGGCAACAAAATAATGTGCAAAGCCTAGAATACAGTTTTGCAGGCTGTGGACACAAAAAACAGCCTGTGTGTTTTAAAAATTTGCTGCACAAAAGGCAGCCGCACAGCTCACTGGTTGCTGGTTTGCAAACACTGCGGTTGAAAATTTGCCTATTTTTTCATAATTTGGAACTAGCCTCTAGCAGTAAGAAACCACACTTAACAAAGCGTTAAATTTGGTTGAAAATAGTACAAAGACAAAATCTTAAATTGTGAAAATTAGAGATAATTTGGTTTATTGACATCTTGAAAAAAGTTGAGATGAGGGCAGTTAAAAATAAAGAGTTGTGTAAACTTTATATCTCATTGCTGTAAAACTGTGGACGATGAACTGAAGAGATGATGCTTTGATCAGTATTTGGTAGAAAGGTTGTGTATTTTTCCTTAGACCTCCTTTATACTGAATGATGACCTTGAATCAGACTGAGAATGTATAGTCTTTGTAGATTCTTGGCGAACAGTGGGCCCCCCATTACACATTAGAGCATGATAAGTCCACAATGGTTTAGATCAGCGGTTCTCATCTGGACTGGTCCCACTTTCATCCCTTAATTACAAGCTGTGACCAAACAACAGGTTTTGGGTCATGGCTCAAATTTATTGAATGAAAAGATGGTGCAGTTTGAGCCTGATATTGTAGAATACAATATCATAGTATGACCGACACAAAATAAACAAGTTAAATAATACCAACAAGTAGCAATGCTAAGAGCAATTCTAAGATCTGACTTTTAGCAGTGCTTAGCCTCCAGTGAAGAGCTGAGAGTGGTTCTTGGCCAATTCAAAAAGGCTGCCATGTTTATTGACTACCACCAAAAGGGAGGTCTGTGTATGTTTGTCTATTGCCAAAATACTTCATGAACCACTGCCTGAATTTTAATGAAATTCTCAAAAGCAATCATTGCCTGTACATCTACAACTGATTAACTTTTGGAGTCAGTTTGATTAAAGATGGCTGCCATAGATAAGCGAATTTAGCAAGGACAAAAATGTCTACAACTCAACCAGTTTTACAGATATTAGTCTAAAATTTGGAGCGTTAGTAGGTGAGTATTGCCTAACACATACTCTGATCCCTAGCTGATTGTGTAAGATATTTGTCTTAAACTTTGAAATTTTGTTATTAACTGTTAAAGTTATGTGTGTGTGGGTGTGTTTGCATTCTGAAGTTCAGGAGAGAAATTGTTTATAGGGTGTGCTAAGGGAGCAGGGGCCTCGTAATAAATAAGCCTCTAAGTTCTACCAAGCCTCTGAACGCCTTTGTTTACAGTCATTATGTTTTTAAAGACATGTATAAATGCTCAGCCTTAGAAGTGTGCCGCTGGCAGATCTGTCCTCCCAGTTCGCTTCAATCATTTACAGTGACAGTGTCTAACTCACATACAGTAAGTGGTGTCTAACATAATTGGATGAGAGGCGATGGGCAGCCATCCTTCACTTTACTCCCATCTTTATGTCTGATCATGTAAATCTTTTGTTAATTCAGTAGGTGTGTGCTGTTCTGACAACCCCAGATTCACACACAAGGCACTTTCCTGAGGCATGTAAGAGAAAGTGTCTCATTTAGGCTCAGGTCCACATAAATTGGGTTATATGAAGGAAAGGTGCATGCACATGCATGTTTTTACTCACCTAGCAGGAAAAACTTATTTGTTTGAGTACAAAAATTGTAGCAGCATCATGATTGCCTTCACACTAATGGAGTTTTTCTTTTTTTTAATTCTTTTTTTGTCTATATTTGCCATGATGTGTCATGTTCTAAAAGGTTGTGTAGGTCATGGACAGTGTAAGAAGGTTGTATTAAGTAAAGATAGAGATCAACCACTCAGTCAAAAAATGTCTTCTCTGTATGAAAAGAACAAGGCACAAAGCCAGTATTAAATTACTCCTTGATCTCTGAATCACCACTGCAATAAAAACGGATTGGATTCCACTGTAGAAATCTTTGTATATTATACATCTCTTTGTTTGTATGCACCTCACATTTGATGATCTGAAGGTGCAGTTGTGTACATGACATTAGTTGCTTGCAGAAAAGACAAGGTATATAATAAGTATAAAGCCATGACCAGACCTGGGACTTACATGTGTTTCAGCTGATTTGGTCCCAAGTGGACAGGTTTAAGCACAACTCTTGACACCTGGCAGTAAATCTCATGAACTAGTGAACAGATTTTATTTAAACTCTTAGAAAGTCAAATTTATATTAAATCTCAGAAATCGTATTAAATAGAGTTTGGCAAACTCCAGTCAAGATTTAATGTGAGTTTCCTTTACCAGTGTCTTTCTCTTTGGCACGCTCCCATAAAGCTCAGACTGGTGAACAACTCAGGTAACAGTTGTTGTTGCTCAGTCTCTCCCATCTCACCTGCTTAAGCTTGGACCTTCTTCAGAGTTCTCACAGGTGTCTCGGTGGTCTCTGTCACTGTTCTCCTTTTTCTCAGTCACTCAGTCTGCAAAGACGACTTGCTCTTGGTAGATTTACACCAATTTTTTCTCCATTTTTTCATGATGGATTAAACAAAACTCCTGTTTAGGGTCTTAGAAAACATTTTGTATCCATACTCTTATTGAAAAGTACAAGTCCTTTTTAATACCATAATCTTTTCTCTGAATTGAATTAGGTTAATAATCTTGAATATTTATGCAGTTACTTATTTTACATAACACATTTTTATTTATTTGATGTTACTTTGTAGAAACTTGAATTCACTTTGACATTAAAGAAGTTGTTTTGTAAAGAAAAAATATATATATTGTTTAGATTGACCATGATTGCTTTATGACAGCAGTAAAAGCATAAAACATATAACATAAAATTGTATTTTGCAGCAGATACCCTTTAAGCCAATGGTTCCCAACCCTGGTCCTCGAGGACCACTGTCCTGCATGTTTTAATTTTCCCTGCTTTGATACACCTGATTTGAATGAGTGAGTGATTAACAGGCTTCTGCAGACATCAAAGACCTGCTGAACAGCAGGGAAACACGGAAAACATGCAGGATAGTGCTCCTCGAGGACCAGTGTTGGGAAACACTGCTTTAGGCTATTTGATCTCATCTCTTACTGCACATTGTTGAGTTCAGTAATGAGATGATCATAATGGAAAATATATTGTTTTTCAGAATCCTGAACAAACAGAGAGCCATACCTTTGCTACAAGTACCCTCACTCAGTTCTGTATCCTCCTGAAGAGAACCTTCATAACTATATGTCGAGATCAGGTAGGTGACAACATTACTGATTCAAATCCTTGAGAGAAAATAAAAAGCACATTATCTGAAACAGTTAGGTAGCTTCTGAGGCTAGAAGATTTTTCTGCTTTTATCTTCTTCTCAGGTTTTGACCCATCTCAGGTTGATGTTCCACATCTCCATTGGTGTGATAATAGGGTTGCTCTATCTGAATATTGGCAATGATGCCAGCAAGGTGTTTAACAACACTGGATTTCTTTTCTTCTCTATGCTCTTCCTCATGTTTGGAGCACTCATGCCAACTGTGCTGACCTGTGAGTATGATCATAAGGATACTTTATTATTGTAGGAATTTTGATTCAGCATTATCACTATTTTTTCATGTTTTTGTTTTTCTGGATTGTTATCTAACTACTTCTGCATATTTTGTACTATTTTAATCATGCATATACCAAATATTTTAACTAATTTGGGAGATGAGTGCTATGGTGTTTGCTTTATTACTTTTCCAAATATATTTTTTAATTGTTTAGTTTTGAATTGAATACTTTATTTCAAACTGTAAATAAAACAACAAAAACACAGTATGTAAAAACAAATAATAGAAAAACTGTCCAAGTTTGGGGAAGGACGAACCTCGAAATGCAGGCTGACACAGGGAGCTCAAAAACTAACTTAAAGTCAGGACTTTAAGTCAGAATAGGTCTGTGGGCTGTACAAAACATGTTTGTTACATTTAATACACAAAAATATTCTCAGTTGGACACCGGCAATAAGTGGGTCCAAACCCGACTGGTAGTGGGTCAGAACACCAGCAATCAGTGGTCCAAAACCTGAAAAGTGTCTGGACAGCTGCCAGGTAAAGATCAGTTGTTTTTTTTATTCCAACTTTTCTCTTTTATTAACATAGTTCTAATGTTAGTTCAGACAAACCTGCAGTGATTTTAACAGAGATGTGTTTCTGGGACAGCTGAGTTGTTCAAACTACATCTTTCTTTGGCAATATCACAGGGACATTGCCATCAAAAATAAAATGAAGCCATGCAGCTCTGTTTTCTGTGACTGGGAGAACATGCATGGACACATGTTCTATATTGCAGCTGACAACAAAACATTTTCCTTTTCCAGCAGACATTGTTCAGCAGTAAAACCAGCAGAACAAATGTTAATCTTCTTGTAATGAAGTGGGTGGAGCTCCACTTGGGTTGCTAGGCAATCCTGAGGTTTTTGAAACAGGTCATTTTGTAGACACCAGAAAATATTTACTTATTGTCAAAAAACGGCTGGGTGTTTTTTTTGTACTTTGACTGTTTCTAGAAGCAGTAGATACCCAAATTGAAGTACAAAAACATGCAAAAAGTGATTTTTGCATAATAGGTCCCCCTAACAAGGACAAAGCAAACCAACTGAGACATGAAGCCATGTAATACCAGACAGTTGGTGAATGGAGGAAAAGAGAAGATGTGGGCTGAGGCTGATGAGGAGAAACAACTGGGCTTAAGAAAACAGGAAGCAGGTGTAGATGGCCATGGCAGGACAGAAGAACAGCTGAGGGTGAAGTGAAACTAGCACAGAAAAAAAAAAAAAAAAAAAAAAAAAAAAAAATTGAACACGAGAGCCTTACGAAAGACAGAAAACTTGATCACAAAATGACAAAGAAAACCTAACAATAAACACAAAGGAATTATCAAACATAACCAAATAAACCCAGATCCTGACACAAACAAAAACCAAATGTACTGATTAACAGAATCTAAAATAAACTAGAAGCACTTGATGTCAGGTTTTAGTGATGTCAAAGATGGTTCAGCTCGGTGACAGACAGACAACAGGGAGTTGGCGAACAGGTAAGTGATTTTATTTACAGTGAAACTATTAAACAAGTCGGGGAGCTTGGATCTGAAATGGAAGGAACGAACAGGTAAAAAGATACGACGGTTGAGAATATTATGAGAGAATACTAAGCTATGAGAAGTTGGCTTACAAAACAAACAGGCGAAGTTCTGCAAGGGCTGTGTGATCTGAGGTGAGTCTGGTTGGACGGGTCTCCCAGGAATTGGCATCCAGATGAGAGGGCAGGTTTTGGTCCACAGAACGAGGCAGACGAAGACGAGGCAGGTAAGTGCAGACAGGCAGCTCATGTACTTAGCTCGAGGAACGGTTGAACACTAGACCAGACTGGATCTCCAGGAAGACTAGCACTCTGAGAGGACACAAGAACAAAAACACCGGTAAGAGAAAACTTCTTTGATACTTCAAAGCGAGGATTGGCTCAGAGACTTTACCACATTGGTAAGCAATGCTCCAGTGCTGGTCTGATCTCCACCACAGCCTTAAGTACACTGCCCATCTGATGAACCTCATCGTCTGCAGGTGAGGAAAACAAAACTCCGCCAGGAGGAGGAGCCGGACACACCCACCAGGAAACAGAACTCACAGATCGCCACACTCGAAGAGCGCAAACCTCCACCAAGGCCACAGCGTGATTAAAAAAAATAGTATGATCCAGATCCTAATCTGAATCAGTATTGAAAATTGAGCTATTGTTTTGTGGGACAACCCCAACATTTCCTGATAATTTCTGCAATTCATTTATCAGTTTTTACGTGTATTGCTAACAGACAGACAAACAAACCAACAGACACCAAAAACAACTTCCTTGGCCGAGGTAACAAACATTTTTAACAAAGGAGTTCCCTGTGACCTTGACCTTTGACCTCATGAACCTTAAAATCAACAGCATCATCTTTGACCCACGAGGTGTCCGGCTGTTCATTTTGAAATTTCTACATTACACTAGTTAGAGAACTAGGTCCAATGTGATGTTAACTTTTGACCCCATCACCTTGAAATCAGCAGTGATCACCCTTGACCTATGAAGTGTCCAGCTGTAGAGTTTAACACTCCTGTTATACTATTGCAGAGTTAGAGCATGGGCTCATCTGTGGCTTTAACCTTTGACCTTGAACTTTGACCAGATCACCACCAAAACCTAATCACTTGTTCCTTGTACCATGTTTGACGTTTCCTGAAAATGTCATGAAAATTTCATGAAATTTCTACAAAGACAAACAGACAGACGTTACCATGAACATAACCTCCTTGGCGGAGGTAATAAGTAAAACAAGCTGTCCAAAAAAGGCTGAAGCTGCAGCTTTCAGTGCCTAAACATTCAACTATAGTTACAAATGTTACCATAGAAATGCATTGAAATTTTTTCAATGCCTTCATTAGCTTTTAGCTACCATTCTGCTTCATTTATATTTTAGATGGCCTTGTGCTATTTTTAGCTTCTGGCAAGCCTTTTTATACTTTTAGCTATTAGCCAGCGTTTTGCTATTTTTAGTCAGAATTTTGTTCCATTTACCTTTTAGCTATTGTACTCCTTTTTTAAACTTTAACATCTCAGATTCAGCTTCTTCAGCAAATGACAGCAAAGTCTTTCAGCACCTTAGCATTCACACTGTATTTTCATTGTGTACCATTGTGTACTTTTATTGTTTTTATTGTCAATACTGCTGAGTTAATGAGTGAGGTCTGCATCTTGTTATGCCTGAGTTGATTTGAATGTATGTATGTATGTATGTATGTAAACATGTAATTCTCCATCCAACAGTTCCTCTGGAGATGTCTGTGTTCCTGAGGGAGCATCTCAACTACTGGTACAGCCTCAAAGCTTACTACCTGGCCAAAACCATGGCTGACATCCCATTTCAGGTAAGCTGGCAGCTGTGGGGGTTGAAAACTGACTCACTGAGAAGACAACTTGACAAAACTGCTACATTCAGCAAACTTTAACAAACTGTAACTACATGGCTGGACACTGCACTCTAGTGTTAGTTGAAGGCTAATATAATTAAAGTTCTAGCATCTCTTGAAGGAATGCATATCGCCTGCTGTTTTTCATACTGAAATTTTAAACTAAAATCTTATGAGGGTAAAGCTGTTTTTGTCAAACCTTGAAAAATAGCAGTACCATTATGTAACATCTCATGCTATAAATATAGTTTTATCTACTAGTGCTCAGAGTAAGTTATGTATGACCTTAAGCTACTACCACGCCAAATTGCAGCTTAGTGTCTTTAAATTTGACTCAGTTATAGCCATTTTTGTCCTGGTTAATATCATTTAGCTGTGTTGGCCATCTTGAACACTTGAGCACTGACACATTTCAAAAATATTTCACAATACTTCATGACATTGTGCATAAGGTCATTCAGCATCTTTGTCTCTTTTCAGCAGAAGTTGATTTTAGTCTAAAACTTTAGTATGAAAGACAGCGAGCAAGATGCATTTATTCAGTGGATGCTAAGCCTTTAATCAGTATAGAGTGCGGTATTAGCTGAGACTGAGCTCTAACACAGTCTAAGTGCTTACTACTAAGATCCATTTTTAAAATTATTAACTGAGTCAACTTTGTCTGTTTGTTAGCTAAATGTTTCATGAACTAATGGATGGGTTTGAATGAAAATTTCAGAAAGCAGTCAAAGCATGTAGATTTAAGTAAGTAACTTTAAGTAACTTTCGGCTGCTCCCTTCTTCAGGGATCACCACAGCGAGCAAACTCGCATGAACAATTTGGCAATTGTTTTACGTCAGATGCCCTTCCTGCCACAACCTGGGCTCAAACCTGAAGCCGCGGCACTGACTTCCAAGCCACCGCAGCCTTTAAATTTTCAAGTCTACCCAATTCAAGATGGCTGCCACAGCCAACTGACCCTGAGAAACACAGCAGAAACTCTGCTAATTTTACAGATACTGAGCTAAAAATTGGCATAATAGCATCATCCCCAACACAAACTGATTTTCTTAGACTTTTTGCAATAACATTTGGAGTCACCCTGCCTGTCTGTAGCAAAATATCTCATGAAACATTGAATTAAACTCTCAGAAAGTAATCACTGGATGCAAATCTACAACTGATTAACTTCAAGAGTCACCCAATCTAAGATGGCCACCACAGCTAATCAAAACTAGCAATCAAAAAATGACTATACCCCAGTCAATTTTAAAGACATTGAACTAAGATTTGGTGTGTTTCATGCCCAGCACATACTCCAAGCACCACATATTGTGCAACATCTTTGCTTAAAACCTGGCCAGTAATTGTTAGACTCAATGATGTCTCTCTGTTAGCAAATGTATTGGCATGAACATTGTCTGACTGTTAGCAAAATATCTCATGTTACGTAAAGTAATCATTGTCTGTACATTTACAACTCATTAATATTTATAATGAACATATTTCAAGAAGGTCACCACAGTTAATTGACATTAGCCAACACAAAATTGGCTCCAATTCAATGAATTCATCTATTGAGGTAATATTTGTGGTAGTACCTGATAATCATCCCTAGGATATATTCCAAGCACTAACACATTTTGCTACATCTCACAATATTGCATGAGATCCTGCATACAGTCACGTACAAGGTTTGACAAATAAGTCTAGAAATTCTTCCTTTCTCAGCAGAAGATGATCTTAGACTAAATCTCTGCCATGAAAGGCACTGGGCAATATGCATTTCCTCAAGGAATGATAAGCCTTTAATTGATATAGCACTCCATCTCATTTGACTAACACAGATAACTGTGCCTTTAAAAAGAAACACCTCAGTTTACTTAAGCAGTTGTGATTGGCTGTGTGAACAGATCCTGTCTCTGTGTGTAGCTTCATTGGCTTTAGATCTTTTAACTTAGTAGGTTTTTGTTGTAGGTGATCTGCCCTATCATGTACTGCAGCATAGTGTACTGGATGACAGAACAGCCCCCCGAGGCTACCCGCTACCTTCTCTTCATCACCCTTTCTGTCTGTACGGCCCTGGTTGCCCAGTCTCTAGGCCTGCTGGTTGGTGCTGCTTCCACATCCTTACAGGTACTATCAGGTATTCTCAGCTCACTGACAGAAATAAAAAATAAATAAATAACCCCAAACTTTCTCTTTTTTTTAATGTTCCCAGGCCGACTCAAAGCCATACCACTGGTCATCAGTATATTCCTTCAGTTCTTAGCAGTAATGATTTTATGGAATTTTTTACCAGGAAAATTTTATCATTTTGTGAAAATATTTTACAGTTCCATTCCCCATCTAGCTCATTTTTTATCTGTTAACAACTTGATCTCTGCACATGATGGACGGTCAAACTTATTTTGTTTCTCCTGCTTTACTCCCTTTGACTTGTCTGATTCAGTGTGGATTGTCATTGTTTTCTAACTCATCAATATATATATTAGACAATTTACCAACTAAACCTTTTAAAAAAGTTTTACCTCTCAACAGCATCTCTGTTCCTAATCAGATCGATTTGTCTCTTTTAACAAGCTATCTACCACAGGTTTTAAAAAGTTCTGTTATCCAACCACTGTTTAAAAACACTCTTGATCCTGATGTTTTAGTGCTGACAGGTGCTTCTCTAAAGAAGAGATCACATTTCTCAAAAACCACCCCACAACATAATGCTGCTACCCCCATATTTCACAGTTAAAATAGTGAAAGCTTCCCTTTTGTTCTTCCAAATGTAACAATGCTCATTATGGCCAAACAGTTCAATTTTAGTTTCATCAGAGCACAGGACATGTGTCCAAAGGTATTAAGGTATTTGTTTCTGTGTGCATTTGCAAACTGTAATCTGACTTTTATATGTTTCTTTCAAAGTAATGGGTTCTTTCAGCCCATGTCACAACAAGACTCATTTCAGTGTGGATAATAACACTCTTTTATCAGCTTCAGCAGCATCTTCACAAGGTCTTTTGATTTTGTTTGGGGGTCTATACACACATTTCTCACCAAAACATGTTCATCTAGGGAACACAGAAACTGTCTCTTTCCTGAGCGGTATGATGGCTGGACATTCCCATGGTGTTGATACTTGTGTGTAACTGTTTGAACAGATGAATGTGGCACCTTCAGGTATCTGAAAATTGTACCTAAGGATAAACCAGAATTGTGGAGATTGACAGTTCTCTTCCTGATTTCTATGCTTATTTCTTTTTATGTTTTTCATGATGTCACACGGGGAAGTAGTGTGTTTGAAATGTGTCTTAAAACACTTCCACAGGTGTGGCTACAGTTGCCTCAAATGTTATCAACTAACCAATCAAAAGCTTCCAAAACCATGATGTCATCATTGGGGCGGGCCCAAATTGTTTAGAGACATGGAGATCTAAGTGTATGTAAATTTGTGACCTTGAAGATGGTAAAAAAACATTCCCAAAAAAAGAAAAGAAAAGAAAAAAACTAATGCTCATTATTCGGGCATTTAATAAAAATAATTAATTTTGGTAATCCTAACTGACCTAACACAGGAAAAGTTTAATTTGATTTCATGTCAAACAGTCAGTAAATAATCTGTGGGTTTTTTTTTTTTTATATACAGTGTATGTAAACATCTTGTTTCAACTGTATGTCCTCTGCTTTGTTCCACAGGTAGCTACGTTTATTGGACCTGTCACAGCTATCCCAGTTCTGCTTTTTTCTGGGTTCTTTGTGAACTTTGACACAATCCCCAGTTATCTGCAGTGGAGTTCATACGCATCCTATGTCAGGTGCGTTTTAATATAAAATGTATGATTACAAATAGTATGGATAGTTCAGAATAGTTTAACATTTATAATGCCTGATGACGAATCTGTCTCATATATTATCTGGTCTTGAAATGTAAGCTTGTCATAAAGTAAAAACCACTTTATATTAAAGATGTTAACTAGTTAGTCCCTTCCTAAAGCTTTATGAAATCACTTTTTTTATTTAAATTACTTACCTCACAGCTAAGACTAACAATTTTGCTGTACATCAGCTGCTATTTATTTTCAAAGAGACACATCTCACAAAGTATCAGTACTCCATGTATTTCAGTACACCTGTTTGTGGACCATCTACAGCAGGGGGTTCTCCAGCAGCATGGCAACAAGTCATCCATTTAAACCAGGTGTTTTAAAGCAAGAACACATCTAAACAGTGACGTGCGGTGAGGTTCATGGTTGGTGAGGCACTGAGAGTCAGATTTACAAATATATAAATCCAAAAGGGCAGCTTATTCAATTGGCTACTGGTTATTTCATATCTCATCAGCGTTCTTCACACACACACACTCTCTCTCTCTCTCTCTCTCTCTCTCTGTCTCTCACTCACTCACTCACTCACACACGCTTGCGCGCGCACACACACACATAGTAGTATTAAGGATAAGATAAGAAAAAAATGTTACAATTACCGTTTTGGCAGTCTGATGGAGCAAAACAAAACTTAACGGCTGGCAGCAG
>NC_051431.1:28760670-28770996 GCF_001649575.2 Kryptolebias marmoratus | reverse complement strand
AGATCAGTGGACAAATATTAATAATCATTTTATGTTATGATTTTTTTTTTTCTTGTCATGATGACAGGTGAGGCTCTGCCTCACCTGCCTCCCCTGACCGCACGTCCCTGCATCTAAAACATGCAGGAGAGCAGCCCTGAGGAATGGAGTTTGACACCCCTGATCTACAGGGTTCAACTAAGTTTTTCAACAGTGGTCCCATGGACATTTACTTTAATGACAGCTTAACTTCTTTGATAAAAAAAAATCATGATGTGACATAGCTGATCAGTCACCCAACTGCAAAACAAATTAAAGACCTAGCATTCACATATGGAAATAAAAGCATATCGCCCACCACCTGTCATGCCAGAGTTTTAGTTGTTTTGATCAAACCTTTTATATGAGGTTATGCGTCATGTACAATCTCGTGAGCTGTGTTAGCTCTTGAGGATGAGTCTCACCTAATAACCAAATTTCAGCTCAATATCTGTAAAATTGTTGCAGGCCATTTCTGTTTTGGCTAATGTCAGTTAGTTGTAGTAACAATCTTGAATTAGGGTAACTCCAAAAAAAAAAAAAATACCAACAGTTAATTCAAAAGTTTTAGAAACAATGTCATATAATGTGTAGCACTCAGAGGATGTTCTGTGAATGACTCTCAGCTAATACAACACCAGATTTAAGCTCCGTATCTGTACAACTGGCTGAGTTATAGCCATTTTTTTTGTTTTCTAAAGTCAATTGGTTGTGGCATCCATCTTGAATTTGGTTGACTCCAAAAGTTAATCAGTTGTGGATGTATACTCAATGATAACTTTCTGAAAGTTTCATTGAGTACATCTAGTGGTTCATGAGATATTTAACTAACAGGCAGATTGTGCAATATTTAGTTTAAAACACTATCTTTAACCTTCCTGTGGCCAAATTTACAAGAGCTTCTCTAACATCTCTCTCCCTTTTGAGAGCTTCAGGAGGGTGAAGTATAAGTTAGGGATTACTCACAGCTACTACCACATTAAACTTTAGCTAACTAACTGTAAAATGGACCAAGTTGTAGGCACTTTTGTGTTTTCTAAGTTTGCTTAGCTGTGGTAGCCGACTTGAGATGGGTCAACTCCACAAGTTAATCAGTTGTAGATGTACATCTAATAATTACTTTCTGAAAGTTTCATTAAAACCGACAAGATATTATACTAACACTAAAGACAAACAAACACAGACACGCACACAGACATAGGCAAGAATAAAACACGCTTTTGCCTTCGATGGTTGGTGATAACTAAGTAATTAAAGAAGAAGTAGGTTCCATGGACAGATTATTCGATTGGCAGAGCCTCACCAAGAAGAAATAAATGACTTTTGTTTTCTTGTTTTTTGGTATTTAACTGGGACACAATTGAAAAGTTTGACCCATCTCTACATCAGTGTCTAATCAGTGTAAGGTCCTGCTCTGTGGAGTACCACCTCCGCTGGGGTCATGTCAGTCAGGTTGGAAAGTGCCCAGACTGCTCTTTTTGACTTTTACGGGTTTTTTGGGGCGGTTGTAGCACAAATTAAAATGCAATGTATTTTGTTTCTGGAGGCCTTGCACTCTCATGAATTTGTTATGGGTCAACTGCAAACTATTACCAAGAGTATTTTTACTTGTGATTTATAATTGTCTTCAAAAGCAACTAAATAATATGAACTTTTACTCAAAATGAAGAAAGACATCTGTTTAATTTGACCTTTTCTTTCCTTACCTTACACAGGTATAGCTTTGAAGGGGTGATCCTGTCGATCTATGGGATGAACCGCTCAGAACTGGAGTGTCCAGGAAAGATGTGCAAGTTTCAACAACCTGAAGAGATTCTGCAGCTATTAGACATGGAAGACGCAAAGCTCTACATAGATTTCATTGTCTTGGGAGTTTTCTTCATCATTCTGCGACTGGCCACTTACTTGGTCTTACGCTACAAGATCAAATCTGAGAGATAAGTTTTACAACCCTCCTCAATGGACTCTTCAGTTTGCACAGAGAACATTCAATGCCGTGGGAGTTTGCCTTGTTTCTTTTTTACTCATTGCTGCTAAATGGGATGAACATAAATTCCCATTCTGCTCTTCTGCCAAGCAACTGTTGGAGAGATGGTAAAGATCATTGTGGTGCTCTGAAATATTTCAACTTACTCTTTTTTTACCTCATCTGGACTTGTTGGGTCCACAAAACTATCAGCAGTGAGACTTAGATACATCCAGCCACGTGACTGTGCATCTCATAATGTAATAGTAAGGTGATTTAATATGAGTAGACATGGTCATTTGTCTGAGATTTTAGACTATGGTGCAAAAAACTGCCTTCTTAAAAAAAGAAATACTAAAACAAATATCAGTGTTGATTTTGCCCTTAAAGCCAAACACAAACTGAGCTCAAACTTTTACACAAGCTAGCCTGACAGAAACAGAGAAAGAATGAGCAACCATTTCTAATAGATTAATGTGATTGTTCCAGTTTTATTATGGATTAACGGTTTTGTTTGGGTTCAACATCCTTGTGATTTGATTAAACTTGATTGACAGTAGCATCCCAAACACACATCTTGCATATCAAAATCAAAGCTGAATTGTTTTCAGACTTGTAGACACCTTTAAATTCAGCTTCCAAAGGCCAAGCTGATTAAAGACACATTTCCACTTCAGGAACAAGAGTAGTTTTCTGAATTATTTTTTTACCCTTTTTTCCACTGCAGGAACCAGGATCAACACATTCTTTTTTTCTGGTATAGAAATTTATCCCAGAAATCCTATCTGGTAGGGAAGTAGTACTTTCAAAATTAATGTAGCATCTCACAACTATTTGGCAAATCAAAATTGCAAGAAAATTGATAAATCTTCAGTTGACTTGCAGCTACATTTGAGCAGCCAGGTTTTAAAAATCCTAATACACTGGAGTATATTTTGAAATAAATTAATGACATTTTGAAGACTTCTTCATAAATGCTGTTTGCAAGCTAGTTGCAACAGTTGCAGCCTAGTGAGATACTACCCTTACCTGGAACTTTTGGTGTGGTGGGGGACCACTAAATATTTCTAACTGGTTGCGTTCCCATGATTCCCAATGGCAGTCCATTAGAAATGTGCATATAAATAATTTGCAGCAGCTTTTTCTGTGAGGTTGTTCAGACCATAGACATATTATAATAATAGACCAACTATCCCCGCTTTCTCTTGTTGCTAGAAATAAACAAAGAAGAAAAGAGAAGAAAAGATCATCATTAAACATAGATCTTGAAATATGGTTTAGGTGCCAGCTCAATTCCTCTTAGAAGAAAATTAACATACAAGCCCCTCCTTTTCTCCTAGCAAAAGAATCAAAACAATGACACATGCTACCTCTACCCACATTAAAATAAAATCAAAATCTGTTGTTATCCATAGTTTGAACATACTACAAATCAACCGGAGGGAATATGTAGATAAACTGTCCCATACAAAAAGAGAAATTAATCTATGAAACAGATAAAAATGCCACAAATCATAAAAAGTTTTATGCTACATTCATCAGTAAGTGATGTCATTTTGTACATTTATCATCAGATGATGAGCCTAGCACACAGCTCATGTTCCATGTTTGTTGTCAGATAACCAGATACCAGAGGCTGAACTTAACATTAGCACAGTCATGAAGCTCCTTCTTCCCCCAGGATGAAAGCCACCCCTCATGTGGCCATAGTCAGTGTAAAATCAGGGAAAATGTACACTCTTTTCCTGCCACTTGGCAGAAGGAAAGCCTCTTCAGCACAGGCTAAAATAATAACTGTATCCCCTTAATAATCATTGGTCATGGTGGCTCGCCCTTACTGTAAAGTGGGCCCTGTCCAGGTCTAGTTTCTCCACAAGCCCCAACAAGTTCCCATAAGTAGAATATTATTCCTCCTAGAGCGTGCCTCCAAGTCTTCACATTTCTTGCTCAAATTGTCTACCATCATAAGAGCTTTGCCTTATTAGCTTTCAAACTAGTTAGCACTTTGCCAAACTTTCTTTTTTCTTCCAGCAATTTTAGAGAAACTGCCACTTCCTTCTTAACCAAATATCAGGCTATTATCATTGACTCATGTTTAGTGATGACTTTAGCTTGTAGGTCATCTGTCATTACTTTGATGCACTGTAGCATATATTCATTAGCATCTGGTTTCTTGGGGCAATCTAGTTCTGAGGTTTGTTGGCGCAGCCCTTCTCAGCCAGTCCTGGCAGACTCGTTTTTTTCATCTGAAGGCTCAACATTTATCCAGATATGACTTACAGGACAGAGGGGTGTTGATAACTCTTTGAACACCTAGTTGTGGCAAGCAATTGACATACTTTAAGCTTTAAGTATTAATTAAAATATATTATAATCACAGTCCTGCAGACCTACCACAAAACTTGCCATACTCCATGTGTGTTTACCAGAAGCACCTGTGCCTTAATTTCTCTTATATTGTGTGTTAGGTGATCACGCTTATCACGAAATAACTACAAAAATATGACTTAAATGGCTATAAAACGGTTTCTTGTCATTTCTACAAAAACTTCAGCAGACCTACTGATGTCCTGTTTGTTGCTCACTGACAGCCCACTGTGTGACCTGGCTGTGTGTGTGTATACAGTAACTGACATCCAATGGCAAAAATAACACAATTTACCACCAAGTGTGAACCGAGGTGTCAGAGCTGACCACTTGCAGTCAAATCATCAGAAATGAATTTTTAATAACTCTGATTGTCCCGTGTATAGCTGCCATCTGACACTTGAGCAGTTGAGAAGAATTAATACACGTCACTAACTTAACTTGCCTAATCTACCCTGTTCAGACTGTGTAATTACCAGGAGAAAAAGGTTCTGGGTCGCATAGTGGAACTGTGCCTAAAAATATAGTGTTTTGTACCGCCATACAGAATAAAATAAAGTAATTAGTATTTTGTTCTGTAATTAAAGTCATTTTGCTACCCATCCAGGGAGCTTTTTCAATTCATCAACAGCGAGTGTGGAGTTCCAAAATTAAAACTGAGATGCTCCATTTATGCAGCTAAATTCACATACAGAATAATCTCACTTCTCACCTACCTGAGTGCCATTAGAGTCTTTGTTTGTCTGGCTCACAGAGAGAGGGTTTGATCACACGCATGAACGTGTGAATTAGAGGGGAAATAACTGGGTATCATGCCTGATGCTTCATGATACAACTTACAATTTTTAAATCATACTTTTAATAACTTTTCTTAAGCTTTGATCATATTATAATGTGTTGTAGCTTCTTAGTGTTCTAGGCACAAGAAAGTCTATTATTCTGTGTATCTTTATTGTATTTGTGTTTTATGTCCACCTTTTATTTAGCAGTGCTATAAAAACAGAACTATGCTATGTTTGGTGCTACCTTAAGTGTCATTTAATTAGTAGATTTAATACATTTGTATACATCTTGACAGCACATTGCAAGAATACTGAGCACTTGCAGACTAACCAAAGAGAAATTATTTTAACTGAAAATATGTTTATATTTTATTACAGAATATTAACTTTTTTGGTGCTCTGGCTACTTTTATTTAGAGCAACATTTCAGTGTGTAACATTAGAACTGTTGGTTGAAATATAGATTACATTTCAAAATTTTCAAAAAATAGCTTTTTTACTTTATTACTTAATACTCTTTTGTATTTTGACAGCTTGAATCTTAATTCCACTCTCCTTTATTTACACAGCCATGTCTCTGCAATACTTCTGAAACATGAAAAAAAAAACACTCATTGTTCATAGTTTCTCCCATGTGCTTGGAAAGTCAGGGTAAAGTATGGGCATATGTTTAGTTGTGTCATGTTTTTTTAAACCATTTATACAAATTCATTGTAAAATGACTGTAGAGCTTTGTAAATTGTCTGATCTTTCAATAAAAACCAACCTTACTTTAACATCACTTTAACTGGGAAAAAGTGTATTGTTTTCTTATTCTGTACATACTTCAAATAGCTCCACAGGCATGTTTTGCCCAACTGACATCATGAGCTTTATTAAACCTAATATCCTGTGATATTAACCTATTGGAGCCACATGTGATTCAACTCTTTATTAAAAATTGACAGGTTTACTGACTGAAGGGGTTAAATGAACAATGTCACTGTTTTTTAATCTTTTTATAACAGGAATATTTTAACTGCACCATTCTAAACTGGAGTAAATTGAACTGTATGCAGTTTGTAGTTAACCATATATTTTCTGCGTTGTACCTTGAGATACTCTTTGTTGTGGGGTGAACCTATGAAGATAAACTGAATACATTTTTAATTATTTTATCTTGTCTTAAGACTAGTAAATAAACTTACTGCCAAACTGAAAAGAGGGATCCGTATTTTTCATTCATTTATAGAACTGAGGCTGTGAGCCTTCATGTTGGGAATAAACCTGGAAGCTTACAGGATGTTGTGGCCTAAACAGCAAATCTACATCATCACAAATGTTAGTCACCAAATCTTAGTTTCATAAGGAGATTTTATCCCCAGAAGCTATAAACAGAGCTGTGATCCTGTAGGAGCCTGATGTTCTCAAAAGTGGAATCTTAATTCTTTACTAAAGATAAAAAGGGACTGAATGGCAGAAAGTACAAAATTTTAGATAAGATATTCTGAAGAGTATTCCCCTCAATACACAAAAAATACCTTCCCTTACAAAAGGCATTTCAAGTATTGTACATTCTAGATTTCTTTTTTTAAATAAAACTTATTGTTATTGTCTAATGTCTAATAAGCTAACATGTTCTTTTCCCAGTAGCCTAATTCGATTTTTTCAAATTTAAATGCAGAGTCAGATAATTACAGTAATGAATAGCTCATGCTCATTATTTATTAGTTAAAATGTTGATTTGGTTGATATGGTTTCAGGAAGAAAACTTAATTCCTTAAAAAGAGATTCTCAAAACAATAAACTGATTTTATAGTTAGGGACGATGGTAAGGCTTCTCTTTACCCCATTGTTGTCTGATGGCTTAACCTAAGCCTCCTCAGGTGTCATTGTGAAGTTTAATGAATGTTTATTTTGTTAACTGTTGGGATAGCGTAGGTGTTTTGGTTTCTCTCACATGAGGTTGCACATGATTTACCTGGGCACTAGCTAGAGAATGAGTGGTTTGAATGTTTGCTGCTGATTGTCACCATTATAAGTCATATTCCTGGTTTTAATTGCTGCAGACAGTGTTCGGCACTCAAAGTGAATTGATATTTTCTGACATCTTTAAACTTACCACGGTTACTTTTTAAATGAGGAAATTGAACTGAGCACAGTTCATTATAGTAACAGAGGGTATGGCCACTTCAGTCTCCTAGACAGGGAACAAGGAAGGCTGGTAGCTCAAAATTGCTTTGAATTGTGTTAATTCTGTAGCAGAGGAGGTCATAGTATTTTGGGCATATTTGATTTAAGATAAGAGAGAACTCCACATGGTGGGGTTAGCTGAAGTGACACAGCTTCAAGTTCTTGGTGTAGCTGCTCAACCTGACCATTAGCCTATGGATGGAACAGTGGTTCCTAGAGCATGAACCTTGAAATCAACAGGCATCACCCTTGACCCATGAGGTGCCCAGCTGTGCAGTTTGACATTCCTGTTATATAGTTGCAGAGTTAGACCACATGCTGATCTGTGACCTTGACCTTTGACCTTGAACTTTCACTGGATCACCACTAAAGTGTGTGAGACTCTTGTTCCTTGCACCATGTTTGATGTGTCCTGAAAATTTCATCAAAATCTGTTCATAGCTTTTTGAGTAATCTTGTGGACAGACAGATGCTAATAAAAACATAACTTCTTTGGCGGAGGCAAAAACACCCAAGAATGACTCAAAATAAAACACTGGACTATTCTGAAGTGGCCTCCTGAGCCCTGATCTATCATCTGTGGAAGGAGCTGAAACATCTAGAGAAGGAACCCTTCAAAGCTGAGACAGATGGAGCAGTTTGTTCATGAGGAGTGAGACAAATTACCTATGGACAGGTGCAAAGGTCCCAGAGAGAGTTATAGAAATCATTTGACTGCAGTGATTGGCTCCAAAGGTTGTGTAGTAAATATTAAGTTAAGGGGAACTTCTTTTTGGTCAAGGCCAGTTTGTTTTTTTTAATAATTCTGCTGAACCAAAATTCAAAAGTAACGCAGGATTTTCATTAGTTGATTTTTTAGCCCATTTCACATTATTTCAGTCACCTTTGTGTTGTTGTTTTTTCAACAAAAATGATTTTTTTCCCCCTGTCTGTATTTGAACTGAAAATTTAAATAGTTATCTGTGCATAAGAAATCTGAGTAATTAAAACAACTAGACACTTTTAGAAATTTAATTTTGTTATTTAGAGTGACAGAGGCTTCATAAATGAAAGATGATTTTTTTTTTTTGGTCAGATCAATATTACACAGTGGTACTTAATAAACCTGAGTAAACAGTTTTTTCCCCACTTTAAGTCTTGCACAGAGAACAAAACACTGTTTGTTGTCAATTTAAAAAAACAAACAGCAGAGGGCGATGTAGTTTCAATAAACTTATTTTTTAACATCAGAAAAACAGTACTGTTTACATTTGTGGAGCTTTACAGGGACTTTACAGAGTATTATATGAGGCTCCTGTGCTATTCTGTCACCTGGTGGGAAGAGGAAAGTTGATCAATTTGATCTGGGTATCATGTCAGGTTGGGGTGAGGGGAATGAATCAGCAGATTCATGGTAAAACAGGCACAGAACAGGGACAGGGTGGAGGTGGAAGTGGCACCATGTAAAATGGTGGTAATTCAGTAATAATAAATGAAATGAAAAATAAATAAATAAATGACAGCACTTGTAAGATAAAGATACAAAGGTTATCCACGGAAGCCAAAATAAAGTTGTAGAAACCTAAGTAATGGAACAGAAAGGAAGAAGTTTTTCGCAATTAAGAATAAGCCACACAGGTTTAAATTCAACAATGTAACTGTGGAAACATGAAATAGGTCTGGGTATGTCAAAAAAGAGAGGAACAGTGGAACATGTCGTTTAAGATGCTGCAAATATTAGAAAGCAGGAGAGAGAGAGACGGGTCCGAGAATTACATGAAAATGAAATACAAGAACTTAACCTACACATTTTACTTTAAGAGGAAATCAAGGGTGAAGGACTATCAATTTTATTTTTAAGACAAACCAGCCATAACAATAGATGTAGTTATTTTATTTATTTATTGAGTGAGTGAGTGAGTGAGTGACTGAGTGACTGAGTGAGTGAGGTAACCTAATTTTCTTGCATCTTGTATAATTATCGGCTCATCCTCCTTTTTTTAATGAGAAATATTTGCCCCTGTAAACAGTTCTGTTAATAGATAAGTATGTATTTATTGTTTTTGTCTACACATTGTCTATATTGTCCATAACAGAGTCTGTCTGTCTATGTATCACGCTAGCAAAACAGTGGGTTAACTTCGCCGACGTTGTTTGACCTTTCACGGTGTCCGTAGTTCCCTTGCAGCGCGAGCACAGCTCGGCGGTCACGAGCCATGAACAAGCACGCGCGCTTTTTGCATCGTGAGCGGCACGGAAACGCAGAGTGAACCGTATCTAATGGGGGAACGCGTCTCCACATAACAAAACAGCACTCTTTTTGTGTTAGGGAAACACTGCAGTGGTAAGTGTGATTATTGTGGAGAGGAGGAAACAGTAGAACATGTAATGTTATTTTGTCAAAAGGAGAAAAGACGACAATTGATTCAACGATTAAATAGAAATAAAGTTAAATTTGATATAGTTGATTTATTTAGAAATAATTCGGAAATAACATTTTTCAAATAATGTTTTGTTATCTTAAATTAACAATTATTTAATAGAATTTAGTTTCTGAGCGTCATTCTGGTCCACACTCCAGACCAGTTGGTGGCGGTAATGCACCAAATTCGTTGTTTGCCAGCCGCCAATAAAAATCTAAAAAGAAGAAGAAGACTTTACGGAGTAGATGCAGGTTTCCTGTTGTGAGTCTTCAGTTTCGGAAACAGTAAGCTTAATTTGGCTTTGTTTACTGGGTGATAATGTAACTCCCGTGTGTCACATAAACTAACTAGAGAAATTGCATTTCCTGCGAAAATGCAGTGTGAATGCTTTTTTGCTGAATGATTTGACTGAAAGCTGCTGAAGAAGCTGAAACTGAAAAAAATCCATAAAAACAGCAGAACAAACCCGTAAAACTTCAGAACAATCCCTTAAAACACCTGAACAATTCTTAAAACACCTTAACAACCCTTAAAAACAGCAAAAAATCCTTAAAAACAGCAGAAAAAAACCTTAAGAACGCCTGAAAGGACATTAAAACAGCTGAACAGTCAATAAAAA
>NC_051431.1:28750724-28757847 GCF_001649575.2 Kryptolebias marmoratus | reverse complement strand
TTGCACCAATACCAAAAGTCATAGCCCACATGGCACGAATGAGCTGAACGTTTTGATATATGAACGGTTGAAATAGCTGAAAAATTGTGGAAGGAGATAGGTGCCAAAAAACGTACGGAATAGTTAAAGAATAGATAATAATAGATAATAATAATAGATAATAAAGAGAAACAGGAAAACAATGGTGTGAATGCTTAAAAGCATTCACACAATTACTGCCCGCCGGCGTTCATGCCAGGGTTTCAGACTAAGATCATCTTATGATGTGAAATGACGAAATTACAGCTGGTTGGGTCAAACCTTGATGTATGAAGCTCTTTAGGCGGGAGGTCATGGGATGTTACCAGATCTGGTAGTGCTCGGAGTATCAGGCTCAGCGACTACCACTTCAAACTTTCTCTCAATTTCTGTAAAATTGGCTGGATTATATATTAATTTGTGTGTTTCCCAAGGTCAGTTGGCTGTCATCTTGATTCGGGTTGACACTTAAGGTTAATCAGTTGTAGATGTACATCCAGTTTTACTTTATAAAAATATGTCCAGAAGTTCACGAAATATTTTGCTATCAGAGGGTGGCGACTCCAATAGTTAATGGGAAAGTTTTAAAAACTATCTTAGGCAATCACTTAGTGCTTGGAATATGTTTTGGGGCTCAGTCTCAGCTACTACCACACTAAAGTTTGTCTTAACATCTGGAAAACGGACTAGATTTTTTGCCATTTTTGTGTTGGCTAATGTCACTTAGCTGTAGCAGCCATCTTGCATTTCATTGAGTCCAAAGATTAATCAGGTGTAGATGTACATACAATGATTACTTTCTGATAGTTTCATTCAAATCTGTGCAGTGGTTCATGACATATTTCACTAACATGACAACCAACCAAACACACAGAGGTGGGCAAAAACATCATCATTATTAATGTTCTTATTATAATAACCAGCTTAATTCTTCATAACAAACTAAAAGCCTTTCAACCTCCAATTTTTGTTTAAATTTTGCTGTTTTTTTTTCATATAGTGAATCTTACATCTGATTTCACTGTGAGTTTATTGCAGATGGTAACAACTGTAGGTGCTTCGCAGGTGTAGGCGGAGGGATCTGTGTTTTTTCCCACATCTGTCTGTGTGTGTGTGTGTGTGTGCGTGTGCGTACGTACATGTTTTTCTGTGTGTACTGTTAGCAAAAATCCTCATAAACCAGTGGAAAAATGTGACTGAAACCCAAAGCTATTAATCACTGGATGAACATCTACAGCTGAATAACTTTTGAAGTCAGTCACATTCAAGATGGCCACCACAGCTAATTAACTTTAGCAAACAATAAAATGGTCACAACTTTATCAGTTTCAGATATATTCACCTCAGATTTGGTGTGGTAGTAGCTGAGAGTCATTCATAACATATGCTGTTTTATACAGTTATTGACCAAAATAACTACAACTCTGTTCTTTCTCAACATAAGATGATCTTTAACTACAACTTTGGCACTTTTTTTATCTGTGGGGGGAAACTGGTGTACCCAGAGAAAACTCATGCATGCACAGAGACAGCACTGAACCTCCAAACATTCAAAGAGAAACGTCCTCAACTACAAAATGGAAGTCCAATTGTTTTTGGTTTTAACTTTTCTTTGGATTTACTGACAGAGAATCTACATTTTCCTGCTGAGAGTCCCCGTCACCCGGGCCTTACTTCAGAAAACGTTAAACTAAGTGCACTAAAAATAGGAAATCTACAGAACAAGAAATCAAAAACCAAATGTACAGAAACAGAAGTTGCTGTCTGTAAGGAATCTGCTGCAGGATAAAGACCTAAACCATCATGTTGCACGTCTCGGGCTATTAACACCCCCAGGCCCCCAGCCTAGAGTCACGAGCACACATAATTCTTAATGTTTTAAATGTTTGTTTTCCTTTTTCAAGAGCTTTCACGTGACTTAAAAAAAAAAAAGGAAATACGGGCTGTTTGGTCAAACTGTGATGTAAATATCGTAGACACGATGTCATGGGATATTGTGAGATCTGTTTGTGCTTGGAGCATATGTTAAGGATGAGTCTCAGCTACTACCACATCAAACTTTAGCTCAATATCTGACTGGCACTTTTAGACAAATCAGCCACCAGCAGCTCCTCTCCATCCCAGCCAGCCGCTACTGCAGAGAAAGATTGGAGCTGATTAGAAATCAGTGTGTTCAGTGAACCATCAGTCCACTTCTCCACCGCCGCTGAGCTAAGCCACACCTCGCCACCACACAGCAACAGTGAAACAAGCAAATCAAGATGCAGTGGATTAAAGAGAGGCAGCCATGAACTGCTGATGGTTGGATGAACGTAGGATTCAGTGCTGAATCACTAACTTGCTTTGAACAAGGAGACAAAGCTGAAACTTTACTTCAGTGAAAGTCTAATGAACCATGATGACTTTTAGGAAAACAAGAACATTTTTACAGTCGTTGATAAAGATCCTGACATCACAACGTTGTTTTTCCCAGCAGCTTTTTCATGTTTGGGAGGAAGAAATGCCTCCTTTGGTTGGAGCGGAGTTGGTCCAGACACCAGTGCAGCTTTATCGATACCTCCTGAGATGCTGCAGGCAGTTACCATCTACAACCATGCAGCAGCACTATCGCCACGCCATCAGACAGGTGAGCTCGTCCTGAGCATTGACAGAAGAAGCACATTTTTCAAGTCATGTTGGGCAAACTAATGTGCATCCAGAAAGTATTCACAACACTTTTTTTTTCCATTTCCTTATGTTACAACCTTGGTCTAAATTCAATTAAATTTGATTTTTTAAAATTATTTTACCCACAATACTCCATAATGACAAAGAGAAACATTTGAATTTTTGGCAAATTTATTAAAAGCAAAAAACAAAAATGTAGCATACGCATAAGTTTTTACAACATAAGTTTTTTTTTTTGTTTTTTTTTCTTCCCTGCTCCTGGTGGAAGGCGGACATGTTTTCTTTTTCTTTTCTTTCGGAGCCTCTTTTTTTACATATTCTCCGAAATTTTTAAACCATGGATCTGGTCAGCTGGTCTCTCAACGCAATTGATCAAATTTTCTTGACGGGAAGACGGAACTTGGGAGAGCTCTGACTTACCCTTAGGGGACATTTTTTGCTAGATACACAATGGATTCCTGGAGGAAATGGAATAATTGTTTGTCTGACATTTTTTGTCTTTGGAAGATCTTCACATATTTGGGTTTCGATAACAGGATTTCTGCTGTTTGGATTAAGCAGTTACCTGACTTATCGTCAAATTCGTTTGATGGGTTCAGCGGTCAACAATCAAACTGTGTGGTTACGGGAGGTAAATCGCAAGTTGGACTGAATTGCGGTTCTGGAACTCATAATATGGGTTACAGCTTGAGGAAGTTGCGGAAGTTGTGAATCAGGCGGAATGGTCCTGGAATTTGGCTGTTTGGATTTGCCATTGAGAAGTATCAGCAAGACTTTCAAGGCAGATGAAAACAAGTCTGCCTGAACCAAAACAATTACTGTTTGTTTGTGAATTTGGCTCTCCTAGGCTGACCTTGGTCAGCTATCTCAAATCCTCCCTGAATTATTATGTAAACAAGATGCTCTGCTCCCTCTGCCTAAGGACATCTGTGGATCTGCTGTGGGCTGGTTGATAAACATTCCATCATTATCAAAGACAATGGCCTCTGTGACGTGATTCATGGACCTATCTGCAAACACACACACACTCATACAACGTGCACCACATCGTCTTCCACCGTCTCTACACACACATACGCACACTTTCCGCTGTTTCTGTCATCTCTCTCACTCCAACTCCAAATCTCACTTCACTTCACTTCACAACCTGTGCCGTACTTGACACTCAAAATTGAGCTCAGGTACATCCTGTTTCCACTGATCATCCTTCAGATGTTTCAACAACTTGATTGGAGTCCACATGTGGTAAATTCAGTAGATTAGACATGATTTGGAAAGACACATCTGTCTGTATGAAGTCCCATAGTTGACAAAGCATGTCAGAGCACAAACCAAGAAGTCCAAGGAATTGTCCATAGACTTCAGAGACAGGATTGCATCGAGGCACAGATCTGATGAAGGGTACAGAAACATTACTGCAGCATTGAAGGTCCCAATGAGCTCAGTGGTCCAGATCATCTGTAAAAGAAGGAAGAAGCTGAAGCTGAGCGGCCAGCCTCAAGCTGGCCGCTCAGCCAATCAGGGATCTCAGCTGCTACCACACCATATTTTATCTTGACACCTGTAAAATCACTGAGGTGTAGCCATTTTGGGGTCAGCTAAGGTTAATTATCTGTGCTGGCTGAATTGGATTGACATTAAAAGTTAATCATTTGTAGATGTACAGTCAATAATTACTTCTGGAGAGTTTCAGTGAAATCCGTCCAGTAGTTTGGGAGATGTTTTGCTAACAAACAGGATTTACAGTAAAAGCCAAGGTTTTAAGTAAAAATGTTGCATGTATTGTGCTCAGGGTATGTTTTGGGGACGATGGGCAGCCGCTACTACACCAACATTTAACTCAGTATTTGTAAAACTGACTAAATTATAGCTATTTGTGTGTTTGCTAAAATCACTTTGCTTTGGCAGTCATCTTGAATTAGACTGACTCCAAAACATATCAGTTGTAGAGGTACATCCAATGATTACTTTCTAAATGTTTCATTAAGATCTGTTCAGTGGTTTATAAGATATTTTGCTAAAGATAGTTAAACAAAGACACTTGTATCCATTCACAGACATGGGCAGAAACATTATCCTTCAACCTTTGCTTTTGGTGGCGGGTGATAAAATTAAAATAAGATATTAAGTCTTTAACTTTTCTGAGGAACTCCGCTTCAAATTACCGAAATACCTCTTTAAATTCCAGTAACATGGACCTCTGAACGGCACTTCTTTTTGACTCCAAAGATGAAATGCGTCTACAAGCAGGTAAAAATAACACCTCCTATCCTGTCTCTTTGCATTTTATTTTCAGGGTTACAACAGCCACTCGGATGAAGATGATCCAGAGAGGATACAAATGATCATCCAGAGGGCCATCACAGACGCAGACTGGATTCTAGATAAAGTAAGAGTTACAAAGATTTTTGTGTTTTTATTTTATAACACATACCATAAGGACTGCCTCTTTTTATTTTACAGTATACCAAGAAGAGGTGAGCCCCAGACAAGAGACGGTGGTGTTTCACAGCTCTGCATCTGATAACAGCACTGGGTCTTCTTTGCTGGAGTTTTTTGATTTCATGATGCAAATGTTTCATCTGATGAGAGGTCAGTTCAGCTCCTGGACTCTTCTAATATGAAGCCATGCTGTTGTAATAGATGCAGTATGGGGTTTTGCATTATTTTTGCTGAAATATTCACGGCCTTCCCCGAAAAAGATGTCACCTGGATGGGAGCAGATGTTCTAAAACCTGTAATTACTTTTTTGCATAGATGATTTTCTGGTGTGTGTGTCAGACTTCCTCTGCACTGTGAAGTTGTCTGAGGAAATGATGGAGGTGGCCCTGGGCTTTCATTATATAAACATATCTGAGTAAAGAGGCTTCAGAGTCACAACTCTTTGTACACTTTGTTTATTTTTCTGTATGGGTATCAACTTTATTGAAATAATGCTTACTAATACTATATTGGATATGTGATCACCAGCCTTCCACATCCTGACAAAGAAAATATTTATGCAATAAACTGTTTATATTTGTATTTATAATAAATCAGAAAAGTATGTAATTCTAATAAATGCATGGTGATAACAGTAATGTGCCGGCTGTACCAGAAGAATAAAATAAAGAGAAACACATCCTGATGGGCTTTCTGCTTTGTTGAACTTATTTACAGTCATGCACATGCAGTTTATTTCAGTTGGTAGAAAAAGTAACAAAACTAAATATACAGTCATTTTTCAGTATAAATAGTATAAATAATTTTGCTTCATATAAATAGATCCACATTTTTTTATGTTGGTCTTCAATGTGGAGATGTCTGATGTGTGCACCTGTCCAGTTGCGGCAGCAGAGAGTTAACAGCTGGACGGTGTTTCCACACACACACACGTCAGAGAAAAGTGCTGTAAAGATCACGTGTACAGGTTTCCTGATGTTGCCGAAGCTTTCAGCTTGCTTTAGAAAAGTTGTTGCAGCAGTGACTCTAGAATCAAAGTCACTGCAGGCACTCTGGGAGGTCGTGTTGGTTCAGTTGAGTCCTCACTTCTGCAGAATGAACTGGTCGATGAACTCGTTCTGCTCGGATTCCACTTTGGACAGGGCTTCGTGCTCGATGCGATACCTGAAACAACAAGAGCTCCCATTACAGAAGAGGATAAATGCAGGGAAAACCCTGAGAGGCTGAGTTTGTTGGAACATCAGTGCAGTTGTGTGTCGGCCCAAGTGTCCAGAGGGGTACTCCAGACAGAGGGTTTGGGGAAACTGAGGAAATTAATCCTGAAACTCCTTTTTGTTCCAGAAAGAATGACAAGTAAAACTCTGAGCCTATCACCATGGTAACAAACTAGACTAAATCTGTGTGCTGCTACGTTTTCCTTCTACCGGTCCCCTCCCACCTAAAACCATCTGTCCAACATGAGTTTCAGTTTTTCTTTTTTGGAACAGTATCACTTTTCATCAAATATGCTCCAATACTCCAGCCGCACATATCCAATATAAACACCATGAACGTGCGCTCTTGGGGAAAATGTTATGCTTGGCGCTGAGAAAATTATTTGCAGAAATTATTTTGCTGATTAAAGTCATTTCCACAATCACCACAAAAATAAAGATTACTATTTCTCATTCACTTGTTCATCTTTATCCCCTGCAGGTACAGCAGCAGCAGGTAGGAGCTGCCATATTGCTCTGACAGCTCACATCTTTCACCAACCTTATCTAATCAACCAGCCATACAATATCTAAGTCCACAGTCCTGATTTTACAGTTCAAATACAGGTGCTGGTCATAAAATTAGAATATCGTGAAAAAGTAGATTGATTTCAGTAATTCCATTTAAAAAGTGAAACTTGTATATTATATTCATACATTACATACAAACTCATATATTTCAAATGTTTATTTCGTTTAATTTTGATGATTACAAATGACAACAAATGAAAATCTCAAATTTA
>NC_051431.1:28718448-28749493 GCF_001649575.2 Kryptolebias marmoratus | reverse complement strand
CTAATTTTCTGATATGATGAATTTGAGATTTTCATTTGTTGTCATTTGTAATCATCAAAATTAAACGAAATAAACATTTGAAATATATGAGTTTGTATGTAATGTATGAATATAATATACAAGTTTCACTTTTTAAATGGAATTACTCAAATCAATCTACTTTTTCATGATATTCTAATTTTATGACCAGCACCTGTATACATAAAATTGGTTCATGAGCTGAGAGTCTCATTTCAGTCATCTGCCCTGCCTCAATTTTATTCCAGCTGAAACGCTAATCAGAAAAAAATTGGGGCAGTATGCAAAGGAGTTCTCTTTGACTTCCAATTTTATTTCAAAAACAGTATTTCATTTGAGGTCTGCAAAACATTCCAAAAAACATTAGAACAATAAACCCTTTAGGACTTTTTAATGCTGCTGTTCTGTCACTGACAATAAAAAGTGAGGAAGTACTTGAGGAGCCGTTTTGTCTGATTTTTCCAGCATCTTATGACATCACCTGTTTAAAATGATTATTTTTTTGTTCATACTTGAGCCATAAATTGCTCATCCGCCCATCTTCTTTACCCACTTCTCCTATCTGGGTTGTGGGCAAGCTGGTGCCTATCTCCAGCAGTCACTGTGAGAAAACACCCTGGACAGGTCCCGAGTCCATCCCAGGGACACAAAGAGACAAACAGCCATTCACTCTCACCTAGGGACACTTTAGAGTTTCCAGTTAACCTAACGTGCATGTTTTTAATCTCACCCCTAAAACCATCCGTCCAGCTTGAGCTCACTTGTAATCAATTTGACTGATATCAAAGCATAATTACTTCATATTGGGAGTTAGCTGGAGAACATGGGAGCACCACAGGGAGAACATGTAAGCTCCACCCAGAAAGACCTCAGGCTTGGGTCTTATTACCGATCCTATGACCTTTGCGTTGGAAGGCGACAGCTTTAACCACTGCACCACCAACAAATCACCCACCCTCACCTTTTTTATTTTTCAAAATTTTAAATGTTATGGCACCCAAGTATTTCTGCTTGACTTTTATACCCCTAAAACAGCACTGAGATCATCCAGCCAGAGGCTCTTGGATGTTTCAAATATCAGCATCAACATGAGAAAGAGATTGTGTTACCAAACTACATTTATAGCAGCTCTGTCTCACTTCATTTAAGGGAGAAAACGGAATAATTTTACGATAAATAAAATACAGATTTCGTCAGCTATTCTTTTGGCAATGGGATAATGGAAAAATAAATCAACACTCAATCTCATGCAGCAATTCTGTTTAATCGATAAAACAGAAAAATAAATATTTTAAGAAAAGATAAAGGTTATGATCAGACTCTAAAAGAACAAATGTTCAATCTTTTCTAATAATCAAAAACAAAACAAAATTGCCACTGAAGTGGGGGGACTATGACCTAACAGGCACAAACACACACTGCTCTGTTTTACCTCTCGAGCTGCATCTTCTTCTCAGCGATCAGCGCCTGAAGCTGCTGCTGCTGGGCCTCTCTTTGTTTGGCCACAGACTTCAACAGGTTCCTGGCTCCAATTGCCTAAAAAAAAAAAGAGCACCAAAGGATGACAGCGATAAGGTTTTTACTCTCGTGGTCAGACAGTGAGTAAGTTGGGTATACAGTAAGTATGAGTAAACTTCATGTCTAACTGTGAAAGACTAACTGAAGACATGACATCGCTTTAATCAGTATGTGGTACAAAAGCAAAGCACTGTTATATATAATTAATAAAAATGCTTTCTGTCAGTTTTACCTTCATCTTTTCTGTCTCCGCCTCTTTTGCCAGGTCATCCACCAGCTCAATTAGGCCACCTACAATCTTCTGAAACTGTCCAATTTCTGCAAAGTTAAGACATTTGTACGCACTGCTGGACCTGTTAAAGCGGGCACAGCATCATGGACTTAACAAAAACCTGCACACTCACTGTCCACAAACTCTTTGCACTCCTCCTTCAGCTCTGATGTCTTCTGGCTGACATCAGGCTCCAGCACCCTCAGCTTGTTGAGGTCATCAAAATAAAAGCCTGCCTCGGCTAATGGGTCTTTAGCCATGGCCCCGAGGCCTGTCACAGAGCAGACAGACAGACTGACAGGTTTAAGAACACAAACACCTTTTCTACGAGACAGAGTACACAAATCCATTTAGCCATGTCAGACTGTAGTGAAATGAACAGAACAGGCTGTGCCTCACAACAAGTTTGCAGAGGAACAGTGCATGTTTTCCAGTGACTGTAACAGCTGTAACTACTGTCTGCTCATACTGACCAGATATACTCTGGCAACCACGGAGAATCATTTTACCTGCAGCGTTGTCGTCCGAGTTTTCACTATATCTGTAAGTTAACCAGCTTTGGGGAAGTTCGTGTTTTGTTTTGTATTACCTTCAGGTTAGACCGTAGGTAACTTTATTTGGTTTAGCCTTGAAATGTGTCTCCGGACATGGAAGAGCTACATGCCTGTGGCCCCGGGTGTGATTGTTATCTTGTTGCTGTTGTGTAAAAACTCGTCAGCTAGTTGATTTAAGTTAGCTAGTAGCTAATATGCTAGTCGCCTCACAAAGCTAATGAAACAAAGCAAATTATTTTTCTTGCACAGCATTTAAGTTCCCTTAATATAAACAGTTCTACTGATCCTTGGGTGCTGTTTTAAGCGACGTAAATGAACATATTTTACCTGTTTGAGCCGTTATTGTTGTGTCTAACTCTAGTGTGATGTGGCAGAGCACAAAGCAGCAGCTAAGCCCCGCCTCCTCCTCCCGCTGCTAGGTAACCAAACAATGCTGCGCGTGCGTGTATGTCTGACTGTAGCATAGCCATATTATAATACCATACACAGTCTTTGGTGTTTATTAGGTGTATTTCACCGGTTGTAGTTGCCCCAGTTCGTTCGTAATGCTCAGAACAAAGGTAGCCTGCTAAGTTTTGCTATGATGGTGTTACACACGGCTGTCCTCAAGTATTATTTGTTTGAACGGCGAGGCTTTTATTTTGAAAAAGAACGGAAATTAAACCCATTACCGTAATATTTATGAACAGACGGCAGCTGTAAAACACACTGACCTAGAAAAACTTTTTAGTTCTTTCGTTTTTAGCTCTACATAAGTAGTAAAACATTTGGAGTCAGCGTATATAAGTCACCTTTGCAGGCATATAACTTGAATGTTATTTTTTACGGGTGCATTTTCCTCTAGTTTTCTAGTAGAGGGCAGCATAGTGTTTTGTAACAAACAGCATGCTGTAGGTTAGGTAAAAGAAGAAGGAGTTAAACTTCGTGTCCTGTTTTGTTATTCATTATATTGACACTGGAAAAGTTTCACACGATAAAGGTTTTTACTGAGTGACGTAAAAAAAGGACAGAAAGGTATGTAGGACACCGTCAAAGTTCGCGTACACTTAAGTTGAGAGATGTGGTCTATGAGGAAACATTACGTGACTTGTTTAGGGGGAAAAAAAACTTTCACCCTGTTAAAATAGAACCTCGTGTTGTATTTACGATTAAACTGATGAACGAGGACGTGTTTTATTTAAAGGGAACGACGCGTTACAGAATATTTTCAGCTTTTGAGATTGGTTTTTTTCCGCTTTTATTGTGGGAGCCTCTCCCCGTTAGCTAGTCGTGTTAGCAGGAATGACGAAGATGAAGCACAAAAAGCATCACAAACGCAAGATAATAGGAGCTTTAATTTGTCAGACATTTCGACAAAACAAACTAACCCATTGCGCTCAGGTTCAGTTTATCAAAGTTAGCACGCCCAATTTATTAACAGGTTGTGTTTTCAATGCAAAGTTAGTCAAAACACCACAGAACCCAAACTTATGCCTTTGGGCCTCAGATAGTTTATTTACCAACATGTTACCCTAACTATAATCTGCCTGGTTCCTTTAAATGTAAAAGCTTATCATAAGGTCGATAATAGAATTTGAACCGGTTAGACGACAGTAACCTGAAGTTATTCTGCTGAAACAGACTGAAAATAGCTGGAGTTTAGTCTGTCCCACTGACGAGATGGACCAAACCTCTTGTCTGATCAGGATGGGAGGTTTAGTTGCTTCTTGTATCATGATTCATGATAAATGAGCTACCTGAATTTTAAATTTGTTCAAGTCTGTCATGAATTATTTATGAAAGTCCTCCTTTTTTTCCACTTTAGTTTCTGACAGAGTAACATCCATTTTACTGGGAGGGTCACAAAGGAAAAGCTTACTACGGTGGGTGTTTTCCACTTTGTGCTGTTGATTTCCACTTTGCCTGACTTCTCAGATCATTTCTGGTTTAATTTCATGCTTCTTCTTTTTCCAGGAATGATCTGGATCAGTGAGGAGTTGTGGCAGCCTCACGAGTAGCTGTCAACACGGCGGGTGATCTCCGAACCTCCATCTGCAGGGTGGTCATCTACCTCCAAAGGGACATGTCTGAGGACAGCTGCCTCCCCCGGCGTCATGGCCAGGATGACCCTGCCGCCTCCCCGGCCCGTCTGGTAGCTTGTCCCAAGACCAAGACCTGCAGTTATCGAGGAGCTGTGGGTTTGGGCAACAAGTATGTCCGGCTCAACGTTGGAGGGATGCTGTTTTACACCACGCTGCAGGTGCTGACAAGGCAAAACTCCTTGCTGAAAGCCATGTTCAGTGGACAGAAAGAGGTTTTCACAGATAAAGAAGGTTAGCCTGCACTGTTAACCTAACGTAGTTGGCTTGCAGCTCTCAAATCTGTTATACTGTCACCTTTCCTCACAAGTCTGTCAACACGAGAGAAGGGAGAAGAATGTGCCTAGGTCTTGACATGCTACAATGGAATCAAGTCTGCTGTTTGTGTTCAGGTTGGATACTGATTGATCGCAGTGGGAAACACTTTGGCAGCATCCTGTGTTACCTGCGTGATGGCACCATCATCCTGCCCAAAGGTCGTCAGGCTGTCCAGGAGCTGCTGGCTGAGGCAAAGTACTACTTCATCCAGGACCTTGTAGAGCTCTGTCAAAACACGCTGCAGGTCAGTTTATAATAAACTTCTCTGGTACAGAAAAGGAAAGAGCTTGTGCTTCTTTCTCAGTCATAGTTTCCCCAGTCAAAAAATGCCTTCATTTGTGGTTGTAGCTTCTTTAACTGGTGTTGAAGAAAGACTGTGTTAAATGTCTTTTAAAGCAGCAGTCCCCAACCTTTTTAGCTTCACAGACCTGTTCATTATCAGACAGTATTTTCACGGACTAGCCTTTAAAGGTGTGGGGGATAAATACAACAAAAAAAAAAAATGATACGACTGGCATAAAAACAGGGGTATTTTTTAAAACATAATAAACGTAAATCCAATGTGTACTCGCAGCTTTGTTAGTTGCGTCCTGGTATTGCGTTATCAACATGAATAACACCCTTTTCTCCCCCTGATGTTCTCTGGTCAATATGGCGATGTTTAAACATGCCCTTTAAAATAAGATACACCACAAATATAAAGTGCACAAAGAATACAACTCAGCATAACGCTGAATCAGTGGGAGCCCTGTGCCTGTTTCTCAGTAATGAGACGGTCCCATCTAGGGCTTCCAGAGACATTTATTTTTTACTCATTTTGCTGCTTGTGGGTTTGTTTTTAGCGGTAACGTATCACGTGACCTAGATAAGCATTTTGACACACATCAAGAGTGAGTCATAGACGGATGTAGTGGGGAGAATCAGGTCATTTTTCAAAATAAATGCCATTCAGACTCCGAAGATAAAAAAACGGAAATACTGTAAGTACCAAATGACCCACGGACCAGTACCGGTCCAGGGACCGGGGTTGGGGACCTCTGTTTTAAAGCACCTTTTATGAGAAAATCATATTTTCTTTCACAACTCATTTATGTGTGGAACTATGTTGAGCGATGTCTATGATTTGATCTGTTTTGTTTCTGCTGGACAGGACAATAAAGAGCAACTTCTGTGTGTTATACCTGTGATCACTTCCTGTAAAGAAGAGGAGCAGCTCATCCAGTCCTCCTCCAAGGTAAACTCAGACCAACACATCAGGTCTCTTTAAGCCTTCTAGTAACAAGGCACATTGTAGCAGCGAGGCTGGAGTGATACTGAATTGGTTTAGCCTGGGATTTTTATTTTTGAAAAAGTGGAGGGTTTAAATATATATCATAATTCAGTCAATCAACAGATATCTGATTTTAGATAGATTCAGCCCATTTTTATTTGGTTCATTTTCAGGATTGTTTACATTTGCATGTGAATATACGTTCTGATGCCAAATGTATAAGGTCATATTGAAAGTAATTTTGCAATTGGAACATTTAAATGTAATATCTAATGAGATCCCCCTTCGTCTGTCAGCCTGTAGTGAAGCTGGTGTACAACAGAAGCAACAACAAATACTCTTACACTAGGTGAGACCCACTTCTCAAATTTGCAATTCTACATTGTATACAACTTTTAATTATTACGTTTAACGAGCTCTAGGCTTAGAGATTGAAGTAAAGAAAAGTATTTTTAGTTTATCAGAGTTTTTTTTTTTTCTCTTTTTCTTCACAGTAACTCCGATGATAACTTGTTGAAGAACATCGAGCTGTTCGACCGGCTGTCCCTCAGCTTCAACGGCCGCATTCTCTTCATGAAAGATGTGATCGGGGATGAGATCTGCTGCTGGTCCTTTTACGGTCAGGGTCGCAAGCTGGCCGAGGTGTGCTGCACCTCAATTGTCTACGCAACAGAGAAGAAGCAGACCAAGGTAAGAAGGAGTCATGTTGTAGCTGCTGAGTCTGAAAAGAAACGGGGAGGGCGTTGTATGTACAGAATTTACAGGAGTGTACCTCTTGTGACTGAGTGTTTTCTGTTATATCTTCATTTCACTGCTGTGGATTTGACCTTTTAAGCCAGTATCTACCTATGCTGGGTCAAATTGCAAACCACATTTGCTAAGGACTTTCCAAAATCTAAGGAAATGTTCACAGGTGTTCTTAAACTCCTTGTGTGAGTCTCAAGGCCACACATCTGTCACATGGATTTTAAAATATCCTCGTCCCATTGCCCAACCAGATAACTCGCACAAAATGATAAGATTAGTGGCATTTTACATCAACAGGTCTGTGATGCGGGGGTACATCTGCACAGCGCTAATTAATAGTCAACATTTTGTTCATTTTCTCCAACTCCTGCGATCTATGTGTAAATGCACATAAGCCACAGACTCAGTGCAGGCATTTAGAAGTGAATGCTACGAGCAAAGGTGGATATTCTCTGGGTGGAGGTGAGCAACAAAATAAGGTACATGGCCCAGAATACAGTTTTGAAAGCGTGCACATGCAAAACACGGCCGCATGGCTCTCTGGTTGAAAACACTCAGAATTCAGAGAGACTGAAACTTCTTGCAATTTTATTCACCAAATTGTCTCTAACACCTGCAATCCAGTGACATACTGCCTTTAGTGAAGTGGTTAGCAAGGACTAGAAAACTGGTTGAAGTTGAATGAAATCTGGATGGAGCAAAATACTGAGAAATTCTTCAAGTTTGAGAGAGTTATTTGAGTCTTTCAGAGATCCATCTTCTAGCAGGACAATGTCCCTAAACACTCTGCTGCAGATACAGTCCACTGGTTTAAGGAGAACCAGTTAACCCTTTGAGGTTCACACCAAGAAAACATTAATCAAAAAATTTTTTCTTTGCATTTTTTATTCTTTTAGATCAACAATAACAACGTTTTGACATTTTTTTTCCAAACAACTCAATAATTTTTAAAACACAGGCCTCTACCAAACGGTTGAGATAACCCTTTATGGTAAAACTCAGAATTTTCTTTTTTTTTTTTTTTTACCAAGATTGGTAAAACTGTTCTATTTTTTTTTTAACCTAGCCAACAAAGCAGACAAACCAGGCACAAAGGAGTTATAGTGCTATAGAACTAACTGCAACTGCAGTTTTGAGACATTTGAGTCCTTTTATTTCTTGTGGTATGCAACAAAGCACTGCTGGTGGGCATTCAGGCACAGAAAAACGTTGCACTTCTCACACTTCCACCTTGACATTCCCTTGGGACAGAAGTTACACCGACCCCGTTTGTCACAGTGAAGTGGCATGTGTCCAAAGTTATCATAACGCACATCTGGTTGTGGCTGTGAAGGTCTTGGGGTGTAATGTTTCTTCTGAAGCAACATTTGCGGTGGAGCAGATGATGATGGTCAGCCAACCTTCAGTGCTGGCTTGTTGACCTGCATCAAACTGTGAGCAACTGCCAGACAAAACCTTTTAGGAGAGAGTGGATTCTCATTGAGGCACAGTCCCTTTTGTGAACAAGCCAGGCATTAGAGATGCACAGGTCAAGGATGTAGCCAAACAGCGGAAAATACCACCGCCTTGATTTTGCTGGGCTCTTGTACATGTGGACCAGCATGTCTGAAAAATCGATGCCTCCCATATGGTGATTGTAGGCATGAATGAGGGACGGGCATGGGACATCAATCTTTGTATGGGCCTTTTTACTCCATTGTTTGACACTTGTTATGGGCATGATTCCAGATTCATTGCTCAGAAGGTTGACACATTTATTGTCAAACCATTTCACAGCAAGCAACCCTCCAGTAGATCTGAAATCAGATGCTCCACGACCGTTCTTCATTTATTCTTTGTCTGTCATCAGTTTAGCTCCACTCATTCGGTTGGGTCGGACAGTGCCAATGCATCTGACCCCAAGATTTTCATGGAGGTTTTGTATCAAGTTGAAACTTGTGAAGTAGTTGTCACAGAAAACAACTGAAAGCTCTCGTTCTGATATGGTTTTGGATAATGTTGTCACCACTTTGGCTCCAAGAGGTAGCGCTTGTTCCTCCTCACTAAGTGGAAGAATGTGGATGCACCTTGGTAGAGCAGTATATCATGAATGATCCCAGAGGAACTTGCACGGCAGAACAGTTTAAAGCCCCACTTGTTTGGTTTGTTCACTCAGTTCTTGGTTTTAAAATCATTGAAGTCGTACGTTGCCCATAATGAGTGGATGATGATTGAAAGTGTGAATGAATCATTCTGGCTTCTTGTCAGTAGCTCATTGAAAATGTCACCTGTCTCAGGTGGAGTTCCCTGAAGCTCGCATCTACGAGGAGACTCTGAACACTTTGCTTTATGAGACGGTGCCACTGCCGGACAACTCTCTGCTGGAGGCCATGCGGCGAAGCTGCAACAGCTGCGGCTCTCACAGCGACGAGGAGGAGGACGGAGCAACAGCAAAAGGAACTGAGCTGCGTGAGCGTGTGCGGCGCATTCACGTGAAGCGGTACAGCACATACGACGATCGCCCACTGGGACACTGAGACTGAAAACCACCAGATATCCTCAGCAGGTTTCAGCCATACTTTTTGAAATCTGATGAAACGTATGCGCTTTGAAACTGTATGGCGTTAGTTTCAATATTGAGACCTCAGTTTAATTCTGTGACTTTTCACTCCAGAAAGCTGCCTGCTCTGTCCACAAAGGATCAAGTAACTTCTTTATTGTGGCTTGATTTATATGTAAAACACATTCACTATAATGCAGAATTTCTTGGTTTGAAAAAAATGGTGTCAGAATCATTCATTTCACAGGAGCAGGAAAGCATGTTTGACATTTCCATTTTGTGCTTTTCACACTTTCAGCCTGTTGTTTGAAGTCTTACCTGTTTCAGTTGAACTAGAACTGGTGTACCTCTTATATGTTGTAATGCTGCTTACCAGAATGCCTTTTACCAGTTGTGAAAATTAAAAATATCTTTTTATCTCATTTGTTTTGCTGTTGTCATCGACTCTGTTTAGGGATCAACTAATGATGAAAGCTGCTTTCCACATTTTTAACACACACACAGGTGAGATGCCACGTGTGTGTGTGTGTGTGTGTGTGTGGGGGGGGTGTAAATAGCATAGTGGGTTAGGGACCTTCTCTGAGAGTAGAATCACTGTATGCTACACCTTTAGTCAATAGAGGAAATCAAGTTCCTATAAACCATGTTTGACACAGACAGATGTTTTCTTTTATCAGTTAAAACTATAGGAGCAGAATACTAATAAATTAGTTTATTTACAAACATGTTACAATATTTTATAACTATGTTAATATGCATTCATTTCATGTAAGTAAATGCAGTTCTTTAATAGAAGATAAACATAATTTATCTTTAAAAATAATTAAATTAATGTTGGATCATATAACTTTAAACTTTAAAATAATTATGTTTTAAATAAATATAATTGATTTTCAAGGTCCATTTCAATAGCACTTTTTTTTTTAAATGTAAATTTCAGTTTTTTACTGTATGCAAAGTCCACATTGGTGTCAAATGTTCTGACAACAAGGGAATGAGTTTGTCACATCACAGAGTGCTCCGATGACCACTGGTACCACTGAGGTCTTGACTTTCCACAACTTCTCTATTTCTTCTTTCAAGCCTAGGTATTTCGCCAGCTTTCCGTGCTCCTTCCTGATGTTACAGTCACTTGGGACTGCTACATCTATCACCACTGCTTTTTTCTGTATCTTATCTATCACCACAATGTCCGGTTGGTCAGCCATCACCTGTTTGTCAGCCTGTATCTGGAAGTCCCACAGTATCTTAGCCCTGTCCTTCTCCACCACCTTAGGTGGAGTCTCCCACTTAGACTGTGGGACTTCCAGTCCATACTCGGTACAGATGTTCCTGTACACTATTCCAGCCACTTATGGCGTTCCATGTATGTTTTGCCTGCCTGCATCTTGCATCCCGCTATTATGTGCTGGACTGTCCAAGGGGCATCTTTTCACAGCCTGCATCTTAGGTCCTGCCTGTTATGATAGACCCTGGCCTCTATTGCCCTTGTGCTGCCATGATTAGTGCCTCTGTGCTGTCCGTCAGTCCAGCCCTTTCTACCCACTGGTAGGACTTGTTGATATCAGCCACTTCCTCAATCTGCCGGTGGTACATGCTGCACAGGGGCTTATTTTTCTCTGATGGTTCCTCTTTCTCCTCTTCCACATTGGGTTTCTGCTGCCTGAGACATTCACTTGCCTGTCTGTGTGTGTGTGTGTGTGTGTGTGTCATGTCTTTTCTACCAGAGGAGCTGCACCACTTTCTTGTTTAAAGGTAGCCCTGTTTGGAAACAAACATTTCCAACAAGCTCCAGGAATTAGTCTGTCAGTAGGACAAATATTCAGGGACTGCAGGCTTTTCTAACATCTGTTTGTCAGGTTCTTCAACTTACTTTACAAAGAGCAGAACAGCAGAGAAGAAGTAATATTCTGTGCAATGGCCATAAATACTTAAGAATTATAAATAAACTGATCTGGTGCTGTAGTTTAGTTTGCTTATGTGAACCTTTCAGATCTGATAAGAATGGAAGACGTCTTTTCCTTCTTTAGTAAAACACGCCTTGTTTCTAAGGTGTGCCACATGACAGATGGTCGAACATAAAACAGTCTCTTAAAGGGAAACTTCAGCTGAAGAACCGCCCACAGTGTCAAAAAAACAAGCTGCTCATGGTGACTTATGTGTATATTATCCTCTAAAATCTGTTTTTAAAAACCCCTATCTAGAGTTCCTTAGGACTCTACGGTGTTAACTTTAAAACATATTATCAGTGTTTGTAATTAAAAAAAACTCTCCAACCTTGATCTTAAATGTTTATGTTAAAAATGTTTTAAATAAAAATTGATTACATATTGGCATAAAATCTGTCCTGAGTTCAGGAAAAAGCTGATGTCAGAACAGCTGACACTGATTTTAAACGGAGTGACTCAACATGCTCACTGACGTTTTCTCAGTTTCAGTCTCTTTTAATGCACAGATATAAATACATCTGTGCATTAAAGTCAAAATAACTAAGTAAATTTATTAGGTATTATACTGTGATTGAGACTGAATGGTTGTTTGTCTCGTTTGTCTCTATGTGTCCCTGTGATGGACTTGCGACCTGTCCAGGGTGTCTCCTGCCACATCTCGTAGTGTTGGCTGAAGATAGACACCAGCTCCCTGAAAAGGAGAGGTGGGTAAAGAAAGTGGATGGTTATATTATAACACTAATAATATAATCCTTATTATTCAGTTTATCTTCTTTGTCTTCATCTGCCTCCCAAGTCCAGTTTCCACCAGCACCCTGCCGGTTAACAGCCCAGTTGTTAACCCGGGCCCCGATCAATCCAGTAAGGCCCTTCCTGACACAACCATCACCTTTTATCTGGGCTCGGGACTGGAACCAGACATACATATAAAGTACCCTTCCAATGGCTGGTTTACCTCAATAATCAAGATGAGATATGGTTTAGGCAGCAGTGTTAATAGTATTTGACGTTTTTCTTGGGAGGGACAAGGACGGATAGGGTTAGAATGAGGTCATCAGAGGTACAGCACAGGTTGAACAGCTGGGAGGTAAAGTTAGAGGCCAGACTGAGATGGTTTGGACATGTGCAGAGGAGGGACAGTGGGTATATTGGTAGAAGGATGTTAGAGATGCAGCTGCCAGGAAAAAGACAAAAAGGAGATATACTGTATGGATGCAGTTAGAGAGGACATGGAGAGAGAGGACAGAGGACACAGAAGACAGAGTTAGATGGAGGAGGATGACTCGCTGTGGTGACCCCTGAAAAGAGAACAGCCAAAAGAAGAAGAAAATTAATAGTAGTTGCCGGCGGAGTGAAGAAGCCTCACCACTACAGGCTCGGTACCGTGGTTGTCAAGGAAATCCACCACTACCAGAAATCCACTGAGCAGCTCATCGGGAGGCTGCCCTTCTAGCACCTGGTCCAGGAGATCGCCCAGGACTTCAAGACAGACCTGAGCTTCCAGAGCTCAGCCGTCATGGCTCCACAGGAGGCCAGCGAGGCTCACCTGGTGGGGCTCTTTGAGGACACCAGAGCCGAGGACACATCAGGACAGACCGCTATAAGAGATCCTTCCTGCCCACAGCCATCAGCATCTATAACAACTATTTTCACAAAACCAGGATTATGAGCTACAACAACATTTAATTTCCCTTTGGGATTAATAAAGTATCTTTGAATTGAATTGAATTTATTTCTTTGTTTCAATATCGTGAAACTGTGTTTTTTTTTTAGCTCAAGTTAATCATCCCATCAGAATATGTTTCTGGTTGTAACAGTTGCAACAAAGCGGGACCACTCAAGCCAAAAGCAGCCGGCAGGTTCGCAAGTGCACCTTTAGTCCACAGAGTGGCGCCAGCAGCAGGTGTGTTGCACATGTCTGTGGTTTGTGCATCCACCGGAGGAGGCTGCTCTCTGTCACGTTGCTGTGATGTCATTCGTTTTGCAGCAGGCCAGCTTGGCATCAGCGAGCAGTGAATGGTCCTGTGTGCTAGAAAGGAAGGCACGACTCTTTCAGAACACTATCTGATCAGCTACAGAGTCCTCTTCGGTGAATGCAGCAGCAGAGTAAGGCTGTCAATAACAAATGTAAAGTGCGCGCTCTCACACACACACACACACACACACACACACACACACACACACACACACACACAAGATTAAAAAAAAACTGAGTGACTTATTGAGACGGTAAACAATGATTAAAAAGTCAGCTTCCATGATGGATCCACCCCTCCCCTCCTCCCCTCCTGTTTTAGTGAGAAGGAAGGAAGAAATAAAGGAAGGAGAAGCTGCTAAAAATAACTTGCAGGTTCCACAGGTTGCTGCGTTCGATGCTGAGAGGCTGCGGGCTGCGGGGCGGGGCGGGGCGGGGCTGGATGCGGAGAGGGAGCCCCTGTGAGTCTCGTCCTCCTCCTCCATTGATCAGAGCCGAGGGGAGGGCGGGACCTCTGACGTCACCGCCGAAAAGCTCGGCTGCGTCAGAGTCCAGCTGAGCTAGAGGAAAGAAGGGAAGCAGGAATAAGAAAAAAAAAAGAAAAAAAAAAGAAAGAAAGAGGGGGTGGGGGTGGGGGGGACGAGGCTGAGGAAGAGCGGGCAGAGCAGAGTCTGAGAGGCGGGCTGACTGAGCTGAGCCCACCGCGGACATGGAGGGCTGCACGGAGGAAGAGCACAAGGAGAAACTGTTGTGGAACGTCAAACGAGAGGTAGGCTGTGCTGCGCCGTCCGACGGCCTCCTGACGGCTTCACCACATTCTCCTCCTCAGCAGGAGAACACGGAGCTCCGGAGCGCGCCTTTCATTCTCAGCTGCTTTTCTCATGTGCATGTATTGTCTGGACTGCATGTGCCTCAAGTTAAGTTATTAAACTAAAGCCACACAAAGGGACTTTTCCAGAAATATGCACCTTTTCCCTTTCTGTTTTAAATTAATATAAATAAATAATAAATATATATATATTAATTGATGCATAATTACTGGCGCTTCAGCCAATTTTGTCACATTTTCTTTCTTAGAATTATCTTCTTGTTTTAAAACCTGCTATGACTCTAAAAGGCTTCACTGATTTTATTATATTTCTACTCTGCCCAATTCTTCAGTTGAAACAGTGATTAGAATCAGCCCTGCAGGTAGGCAGCTGGGCTCAGACTTCAGGCTCATGCTGCTGCCTCTTCCCCAGCAGTGGACATCCACAGCTCAGAGATTTTCATTAAGGTTTCTGAGGATGAAAGCCTCACATTTCCAGCAAACAATAAGTCAGCAGTCTCTTCACCTCCTCACTGTACTGTAACCATGCTGTCTTTGTGGAGCTCAAGCTCCAAGCAGAAGGATTTACCTGCAGAGGAAACCAAAAGGCTGGGAGATGATTTTGGAGAGCGAACGTGGCAAGGTGTGGCTCGGTGCCTAAAAGTGAACATGGAGTTCCCCCTCTTTATAACAGAGGACAGTTAAAAGAAATAAAAAATATATATTTATTTTTACAGACTGAGCACACCACAGGTGGATCCAGTAACTTGGAAACACGTTTGAACACAGTCATTCTCGACAGTACCGCCACAAAAAAGTTCTCCCAGTACCACCAGACTACAATTTATATTTATACCTGACACAAACCCTAATTTAACCACAAGTGTTGAGAATTTAATTTAATTTAATATATTGTGAGGTAAAACAACAGGTTGTTTTGTTTATGTTTGTTCATAGTTTATTTATAATTCTGAAGTAATTGTACCTACTGTATATAACTTAAACTTTGCTGTTCTGCTCTTTGTAAAGTAATGTTGAAAACCTGACAAGCCGATGTTAGTCATTAATTAGCTGTTTTTTAGCCTCCGTGGTGAGCCTTCAGCAGGCTGTATATATTTTGCCTTTTAACATGCAAACTTTTGTAGCTCGTTGCAAACATTTGTTTAAAAAAAAAAAAAGACAGGCGATGCTCCTCTGGTGTCCAGCTATAATTTACTCAGTTATCTGCTGGATAAAATATACAACTAGCCAACAAGTAGGAGAGGGCGAAGGCTGCTTGGTGCTCCATGTGACCCAAACAAAACAAAAATACCCTTTGTCTCTGGTAGCTTATTAAAAGACATTTACACTGTAGGACTGCTATGAGGGAAACATTTGTTGGTTTTGACACTTTTTAACACCAAGTTATACCTTGAAACCAGTAATCAGCCCATGTCTACTTCCATGTATTCATCGCTGAGAATGTGACACAGTCAGTGGTCTTGGCTCTTCTTCTGCCCCACACAGCTGAACAGACATCTGATATAACTTGAATCAAATTCCCTCACTGCTTCGCACCCTTTGTTGCTACCAATTCAGTGCAGAGCAGTTTATTTATATAGCACCAATTCACAACAGATGTCATGTCAGGGCACTGTTCAAAAACATTCACACAGCAGATCCTATAGACACTTCACTGGTGCAGCCTGAGTGACCACTAACTCATCAGTCCACCACTGTCCACTCCAGTTTCATCTGGGATTCTCAAAATATTGCCTTTTTTGTCTTGAGTTGTTTCCATTTCCATTTTGTTTGAACCACTCATTTTTATTTTTTTTGTCTCTCTCTGCTTTTTAGCTTCACATCACAGCTTTATGGTAGTTAATTAGCTTGGTATCTAACTTGTCAATAGTTAAAACCAAAAATTACCACTAGGCGTCCCCAGATCAGGGGTCAGACAGCAACTTGTACCTGTGGAGCCACATGTGGGTCTTCTGCCCACTGAAATGGCTCCTTGTAACTTTGACCAAATCAGTATGAATCTGAGTAATGTTTATATTTAAACCGACAAGAGGAAAGGGTAGTTTGAGCCATTTTTTTTTCATTCATATTTTGCAATAAGTGTATGAAATATCTGCAGCAGACAGACATGAATATTAAAAGTAGGTTGGGCTGCCTGTGTGAAATCAGCTTTTAATAAAAATAGTAGATGTATCAGTAATTATAAATGCAGTGTATACGCAGCTTTCCATCACTTCAGTATCAGAGACAACTTTATTTGACTTAAGTTTCAAATGAAGTAATCAGTTTTTCTGCTGAGCTCATAGTTAGCTCATTTTCCAGCGAACTTCAGGCAAAAAAATAGTTTTGTACAGCTAATGGAAATTACTACAGCATCAAAATGCTACTGTAACATAAAGCAAGTTATTCTTTTAACAAAGAGAAAGACCTGCCTCTAGTTAAAGCCTGGTACTTTAAGCACTTCTTTAGGTAAAGACAGGTTGTAGCTTTTAAGGACGTTTAAGCTGCAGATAACCAACAGTTATTTAATGTTTGTTCATTTTATGACAATGCAGCTCAACTTCATTCTTTGTCCCCAATATTTTCTACAAATGTGGAAAGCAATGACATAATTCTGTACAGTTCTACAAAATGAAGTGATTTTTTTATTGTATGCAGATATATATATATATATATATTTTTCTTTATGTTTACGTTTAATACTTACAAAATAAAAAAGATATGTGACAATAGAATATAAAATAGTTAATAGTGTATGTGTGTGTGTGTGTGTGTGTGTGTGTGTGTGCAGAAAGAAAGAAAAATGAAAGTTTCTATATCATTTTATCTTAAATTCAGGGTCAAGTATATTTTGTGTGTGTGTGTACAGATTTATAAGAACACAGAGCTTAGGGGCTGTGGGATGTGAATCCTGACATCCTGCTGTCTTTTCAGTACACTAACTTGTGTATCTTGCTGTTTGCCTGTTTTAGGCTTTGGGCTTTTTTAGACGTTTTAAATAATTTAGCAGCTTTCTAACATAGGTAGGCACCTATATAATTTTTCACTTTCACAAGTGTCTGTGAGAGCTCTTAACAGATGCCCGTATTGTCCTTATTCAGAATGGTTTGTGTCCATTTTTTTAAAAAGGCACTTCGACGAATCAGCTCAGTTATTCAGGTTAAATACTTCTGCTTCCTGTTGTTGTTTGGTATTTCAGAGGTTTTAGCCTTAAATAACATTGTCATTACAGTGTCTGTAAGCCTGGAAATAGTTCCAGCTCTAAGAGTTTCTGCAGATGGCAAAGATCTGTGTCTGCTAAATACAGAAGTTAAGGGAATAAGGATGAGCTTTACATCCTTAAAGTCCTGGAAGCTTTTTTGTTGCTGCTCTAAGCTGCATACTTCAAGTGTACCTCCTGTTTTTATAAGTTGTGTTTCAATGAGCTCATTTTTTATGTGACTTGTAAAAAGAAGGATTTCTTTTTTGCATCCATTTAATGCTGTTTGCATGTTGCATGTACAGTAATTGACTTGTGTTTGTGATGTCAGAAACTCATTTCATTACCTTCATCAAGGAGGTAATATTTTCAGCTGTATTGGTTTGTTTGGTTGTTAGCAGGATTACTTGAAAACTAATGAACAGATTTTGATGAAACAGTTAGTTACATTTTGGCGGTGAACCACATCATGATACAGATCAGACTATTTTTTTTTAATGACACTATGGCCTTGGTGGAGGTTTGAGCTCTGTGAGCTCTGCTCCATTGATCTGTTGGTTCATATTTCTTCACTAGCCACACTAGTGACAACCTGTTGCTGTAGCTCTGGTCACAGTGTGTCTTTCTTTGCATCTTTTTTAGAATATTTGCTAAACTTTCTTCTGTATACACACACACACACACACACACATGTTATGTCTCTCTATCTTTGCAGGGACTTTCCATTGACTTCCATTAATTTTTACACCCTGACTACAGCCTAACCCTGACCCTTACCCTAACCCTAACCATTACCAGTACATAGCTAACCCTAAACCAAACCTAAACTCAATTCACACCTTAGTCCTAAACCTAACCCCTAACCCAAAAACATAATTTCTCCTCGTGGGGACCAGGCTTTGGTCCCCACGAGGAGCAGTCAGTCCTCACAAGGTAGTATATGTTAGGAAAATTGTCCCCACAATGTATCAAATACATGGCCATACACACACACCCCTTAAACATGTTTTTTGTGAATAGAAGACTCCAAAATGCTGGATTGTAGTCTGGATATGAACCCTACATAAAGACTTATGTGGAGTCAAATTGCTTTTGAAGATTAATAGAATTGTTATTATTATTGTTGTTATTTTTTTTTGCCTGCACTCATTTTCTCACGTACCTTGAAGTGATGCAGCTTTTTGAGCCTTTATAGTCATTTCCATAGCTGACCTGTGGGTTTCCTCTATTCAGTTCAGTTCAGTTTATTTATATAGAACTGATAAAAGTCATCTCAGGACACTGTACAAAAACATTCACATGCATTACAAAATGCTAATTAGTGTAAGTTATCTATTTAAGAAAGCCAGCAGATTGGGGTAAATCTTCACTTCGTCACAATGTCCCATCCTGAGCAGCACACTGGTGACAGTGGAAAGGAACAACTCCATTTTAACAGGAAGAAACCTCCAGCAGAACCAGAACCAGGCTCAGGATGGACGGCCATCTGCCTCGACCAACCGGGAGTTGCAAGGAAAGAGGCAGACAAACAAAATGACTGGTCCAGGTGTAGTTTCGAAAGCCTTAACTCTCTCGTGGCTTTCTGGTCAAACTGACCTAAAGTTACAAGGGCTTCTTTTTCTCTGTCTTTCTCTCTTTTGAGGGCTTCAGGATGGTTAAACACAGTTTTTACCTCTGCGTTACTTTCTACCTCAGTGGAGAGAAGTCAACTCATTGACAAATACAAGCCTATGTTTATAACGTGATTAGTAAACCCGGCAATATAAACCACTACTACAAAATTAAATGCAAAATACCTAAGTGATCATACCCACTAAAATCTGAACTGAGAGCACAGAAAATAAATGATCTAAAGACCCAGTTTGACCAGAATTTTGATAGTCCCTAAATGTCCAGCAGCATTCCTTTATAACCTGTTATTCTTCTCCCTCGCTCTTTTACAAAAACACTCACCTAACTTTACCTCAGTCAAAATAACAATCCTCAGAGCCTGAAAGAGTGCATGACAAAATCAATTGGTTTTGAATTCTACTGCAACACATGTCTGGAGAACAGCTGGAAACCGAGGACAGACACAAGTAACTCTGACAGAGGCTGCTGCACCCAGATCTGCTGGAGGAACAGAAAGAACGACGACGTTAGGTAAAAATGCCCGTTTTTTTGTAAAATGTTAGAAAAGCAGAACTATACATTTAGATGTGTGTTCATGTGAGTAGGTGTGTGCGAGTGAGCCTGAGAAGTACAAAAAAGTAATGTTCCCTGCTTAAGAAGAAAACAAATACAAATAAAATTGCTGAATTAGTGTACCAGAGTTCTGTGTAACTGTGTAACCAGTTTTACTGCATTTGATGAGTACTAAATATGTTTTTAAGCATAATTATAAACTTAAAAATGTGTGTCTCAAACTGTGAGCTGGTCTGTGTGAGAAAACTAATTATAGAATCAGCCTCATTATTTTTTCTGCTGCAGAGAGAATTTACAGAAATTAGCTGACAATATTTTATGACTTAGCACAGCAGTGATCTGTGTAACTTGATTTATTGTTTATTGTGCTTGATGAATAATAAATATGTTTTTTGTATTTTACTTTTTTGTTAGGTTTGTAAAGAATGGGTTTCCACCTGCGCTGACATCAACACCTCCTCTCTCACCCTGCAGTGAGAACACTCCTAAATTGAGCTGTCCCAGAATTTCACCAGATTTTGCACTTTTTTAGTTTTTAACATATTCTTTCATGTTTTTATTTCATTAACATGTTATAGTGTACACTTAGGACTATAAATGTTAATACTGTAGAAATCCTGTGGTTTACTTGTAAAGAATACTTGCTGCTATTTTTATAAATTCATTTGTCTGAAAAATAAAGCCTCAAAACATCGCAACTTTGATCACAACATTTTGTGCTACAAAATCCATCCACATTTTAGTGTAGAACAATCACAGAAAAAGTCAGTAAAATCCTGGTGGAACTGATATTCTGCTTTAAAAGTGCTAAAGCTTTGAAGCTGATCAACAGTGTTCAGTGGGACTTTCAGAGAAAAAATAAGTTGTCAACAAAACAACAGATAAGACAGAGAGACTGAATGAATCAAATAGAACACAATTACACAGACCCTCCAGGATTTTGCGATGTTGGGATCGCAACTATTACTATTACTATAACGCAAAATCAAGCAAACCCCGCAAAATCGCAACTTTTTGCAACTTTGTCCAACTTTGTCCAAAACACCACAACTTTCCCGCAACTTTAACCCAATATTTATTGTTTCTAAAGTGATTCGCCACTGTTTCTGCGGTCTAGTGTATTCTTTGTGGGTTTGTGTAATGTGTTACAAAATAACCCCAAATAACTCACGAAGAAGAAATGTGACGTCACATCCTGTAAACATCAGCATGCCGGGAGCATGCAGGAGCAGCGACCGAAGGGAAAATGTGCGCTAATGCTTCACATTTGCCCACAAAGATTTCAGCAAAGGACCGAATATATATATATATATATATATATATGAATAACTGAAATAACATCCTCCAAAAGTGGTAATGCCAGGGGTTGTAGATTGCAAGAAATAAAAACAAGTTTCATACCAGATAGGTACCAGTTCCCTTCATCCCTGAACAGGATCAAGCAGGTACAGAAAAAGGATGGATAATATAAATTGACCATGTATCACAACAAAGCCTTTTTAATTTGAAGTCATATTGCCTAGCTTCAGATTGTGATGTGTACCTTGTATGTGTGAAAAATCATCACCTCATTGAAACTTAGATGGCTTAAAATAAAACTTCAGCATTCCCCATGGTATTCAGCTGCTGTGAAGCTGGTCTAAGCTACGGCTTTCCTATTCGTTTGATTTAACCTGTTCCTCAGAGTGACACCTGTAGGTCAGAGTAATCTCTTCTAGCAATAATCCTTTTTTTTTTTTTAATGCTCCCTTTTTAAAGAACTTTACAGGTCAGACCATCTCTCTAAAGTTAATGGAAATCCACATCCTACCTTTTGCTCAGAGGTTAAAAGATAATGTAGTGTATTTTTTTTCAGACAATGATTAATTTGACACGGAATATGACACATTTCAGGTCAAAAATAATTTAAGGGTTAAAGTATCTGTAAATGTGTGAAAACCCCTAGTTTCTAAGTGTAAAAAGGTTCAGCAGGTCAACAAGTTTATTTAAGACGTGAAAAGGAACTAAATCCACAAACTTGTTTTTCAGCCTGCTGTTACCTCAGCTCCACTTCAGCTTCTCTGTTCCATCCCAATTATGACTCTATCTCTGCTGTAGTAAAAAAAAAAAAAAAACTCAGTTTATCCATCCATCCATTATCCATTCTAAGCAAAATATAACAAAAAACAAAAACAACTATAACTAAAGTGCAAAAGACAAGACAAGGCATGGAGGAACGAGAAACACAACAATGATCCAGCAGGGTGGTGGAGAAAACGACCAGGTTTTAAACACAGAGGATGATTATGGGAAGTGGGCACAGGTGAGTGATTAGAATAGCTGACAGGTGGAGATGGGCGTGGCAGACAAGACACAGACAAGAAAACAAGTGCAAAATAAATCCAAAAGAAAACAAAACAAAACCCAATCCTTACAGTTTTAGGCACATTAACTTCCAAATTTTAAAGCATTTCCTTGTTTCCTAATTTCAGGAAAGACAAGTTTTAAAAAACTAGTTTGACATGATTAGTGGGTGAAAGGAATGCATCTAAGGTTATGTTCACACTGCAGGTCTTAATGCTCAATTGTGATTTTTGCTCAGATCCAATCACATCACCATCTGTCACTGTTTGAGCCAGAGTGGACTTAATGAAAGATGAACAAGGAGGACACCAAATATAAAAAAGCAAGACTGGAATTTGCCAAAATGCATATTGAGAAGCCACAAAGCTTCTTGGAGAATGTCCTCTGGACAGATGAAACAAAACTGGAGCTTTTTGGCAACAAGTCCGATCAGCTCTGTGTTCACAGACCCAAAAATTAATCATACAATAAAAAAAGAACCATGTACCCAAAGTGTGACATGGAGGAGGCTCAGTTCTGTTCTGGGGCTGCTTTGCTAATTTTGGTACAGGCTGTCTTGAATCTGCGCAAAGTACAATGAAATTTCAAGACTACCAAGACACTGATTTTGATATTGTGTAAAGCTTATTCTTCAAGTTAACACTAAAAATAAATAATCCATGCTTATCACTTTGGCTAATAGTACTTATTCATTGAAGGCAGTGGCGGCTGGTGGAGTTTTCTCCAGGGGGGGCTATAATTCCAAAATAGACATATACCAAAACATATACTAAGGTATCACACCAGTGTACATGAATTGAAACAACAGAAGCAACATTATAACGTACATATAAATGCACATATGCGCAATTGCTTCCGGAACACACCAATACATACAAAAACGGAGGTCTCCCAAAGCACGAGCGTGTAGGGCACATTTAGCATTTATAAGACCTGTTTTCTCCCTTATTTTTCAAAACTTTACTGGAGAAAATACGTCAAAGCTTGTTTTATGGTGAGAGCACTCACTACGTCACGTATTCTGCACGTACAATATAACAAAGATCAGATGTCTCACTCCAATTAGAATTCAAAACCCAAACATTTTAACAGCTTTTTAGCATAAATGTTTCTAAACTAATTATTAACTATGAATTTATTTATTACCTTGTGTGTGTCACATTAGTCACGTAATGAACTTATTACTGTCTTTGACTAGAGGGCAGCAAATGGATGTGACATCAGCCCCCGTGGCGGGAGTCCCACGCCCACCCATGCTTCGGCTGCGGGTGGTTGGTGAAATGCAAACCAGGCTGCATAATATTTTAACGATAGTTTGAAGAGAACTTCCACTTGCACACAAGGGCTTCTCATAAAGAAGCTAGACTGTCGCTCTGCTTTGGTAGAACTACAAAATGCATGATCTAATCTAACCATCATAAAAATCAATATTAATTAGAAAAGCACATAAAACAAAACTTTATGATAAGAACTGAACACACCAAGTGTCATAGTGATACTGTAGTTAGAGCTGTATTATCATCCTGGCAAGTCAATAATTTCTGTCTGTTTGTGAATCGACCCAAACGAGGCGGAGGTGCCCGACAGGTCACAAATTAATTACTGGAGACAATTAATTCTGTAGAGAGAGTGAAGCTAGACAAGCAAACACCTCTCCTCCCCAGAGACGCAGCAGATAGCAACAGAAAGACTCATTTGAATGTTTCTGGGATGTTGTGACATTAATTGGAAGTCTGTGGTGCGGATGTTGGGCTGGACTGTCAAAGCTGTTATTAGCATATGTCAAATTTTTAAAAGGAGGCTGCACACTTGTTCATTTACATTTTGGTAATTGGGTTCTTGACACCAAATTAAATTAGAATCCATTCTGATAAGCAAGAGCAAACTTTGTCGTAGTACTGGGTGTCGGTGTTGTTGATAGCAAATAGTTTCAAATTCCTTTACAATTTATTAAACTATTTTTCTTTTACAAGCAGAGAAAACAAAATACTTTAACTTTTCCTTCCATTACTTGAGTGCAGTATCATTAGATTTGGGTTGCAAACGAATTGAGAGAATCAGTCAAAGCTGTGACTTTGTAAAGGGTCTTGCTTTTTTGCCAGTGGGGTTTGAAAACAGCAGTTTCTCAGGAATCAAACTATTTTCACCCTGTCTTTACTAAATTTATTCAAAAACAAATATTGTTTGTTGGGTGAATTGGAGTTATTATTTTCCTTGAATATGTGTCTTGCATATTGGGCCATAAAAGTAATATAAAAGGATTGTTATCTCTTAAGATCCTAACAATTATTTGTTTGTTTTAAAGACATTTCACTTCCATCAGGAGCTTTTTTTAATTCAAACTAAAACGTGCAGAATTCCAAGCTAACAGATGTTAGCATTTAGCTCAGAGCAAATGGTTTTCCATTAACCCTCTCAAGGCAGACGTTGCAGATTTGCAACAGCGAATTGCATATACCTAATTACTCCACATTCATATTTTATGAGCCTTATTTTACTCAGATGATAATTTCCCCAAATATCTGATTTTTCCTGTTACTAAAACTTCATTTGAGCCTGAGAGGGTTAAAAGAAGAATAATTTGTGCATTTAATTGACCTCCAGCTTTACCAGCTCAGTAGTGGAGCAGCAGTTGGTCCTGGACCAACACCGTAGTCATGGTCCAGTCTGGCTCTTACCACAGGAGACATTCCAGTGGCCGGTCAGGATGAATATTGTGGCCAAAGCCAGCTGTTGCTCTGTCTTAAAGCCTCTGACTGGTTGTATTACTCCTCAGAAAACAGCTCAGTTCTGTCCTGGTGGTGGCGGATGAGTAGTTAGCTTTATAAGCTACTATAGAAGCCCAAGTAATTTCTGAACTGTCTTTAGATCAGTGTCAGTGCCCAGTAATAACTGATAGACATGCCAGAACAAAAGACAATGCCACAGTGTTCAAGTTTAGATGTTTATATTCTTTGATACTGGTGAAATGTTGCTAAAATGTTGCTTATGTTCAATGTTTTTTTTACAATAATTGCTTAACTGTATTTAACAAAAATAATTGTATTTTAGACAACCCTTACAAGAACTTATACACTTATAATATATAGAAAAGCCTTCTTGCTTAAAAAACTAAATTGCGGCCTACAGTGAGCTGATTGTAGCAGCTGCTGCAACTTTATTTTCCTGCTTGGTAATTAATAAGTTTGTACAAGTATGGCTGATTGACAATACTTTACTTATTTTATTTTGAAAGTGGCCAGTGTCTCTAATGTGTAACTTTAATGTGGATTATGTTTTGTGAGAAATATTGCATGGCCCTGAGAGAGACAACAGAAGAATGTATGCGTATCAGGGGACTCTTAGATTGAGAATTTGGTTTTGCAAAGCTGTCCATAATATGTCACTGGTTTCAATAAAATTCTTGGTATAGTTGTCAGTACTGAGTCCAGTTTGTTTTATTATTTAGCAAAACTCATTCACTACAAACAAGTCCTCTACCTCACTCTGCAGTCAAGTCCTGACTTTTCTCTTGAAGAATGTTTTGAACCCACTTCATCTTTACTGATATGTCACTTGGGAAACAATAACAATAAGAACTTGTTGGTTGCTTTCCAAAGAGGCAGCAGCAGTCACAACATTATCTCTTCAGCTGTAGAGCTGCGGCTGTAAGCAGAGGTGAGGAGAAACAAAGTGTGATTGGCTGACAGATAGACTCTGCTCACCCATCACCTCCACTTTGGTCTCATTGATGGGTTTTGCTAAATCACTTGCAAGAAGTGTTGGACAAGTCAAATACACAGAGCAGAGTTATGCATGCATAGCAGCAGGTTCAAGAAGATATAATCACTCAGTAGTGGTAGAAAATAGATACAAATAAAAATATACACACATGTAAATTATAAATTATAAGGTTGGAGCTATTATTCTATTGATTCAAATGTAGCTTTATACATTTTTGACTACTTTACATTCAAAAAATATTTGTAGAACCTCTCTGCAAGTAGAAATTTTAAATACGAGCACACATATTTTCTACAGGTCTTTAAGGCAAATCTACAAACACCTGTTTTGTAACATTAATACAACCTTAACTACAGAAAAAAATGCAGCGTGAATCCTGAATACTAAATAATTTTGTTTAAATTTGCTGAAGAAGCTAAAACTGGGTTGCTAAAGATCAAATACATTAGAACATTAGAAAGCATTTTGCATTCAGCTAAAAGCTAAAAGCAAAATGCTCTATAATAGCCAAAAGTATTACAACACTAGCTAAAAGAAGCAAAATTCTAGTTAAAAGTATCAAAAGACTAGCAAGAAGCGAAACATCTCAAAAGGCTAGAAGATAAAAGTATCAAAATATGAGCTAAAAGTAACAGAATGGTGGCTAAACTAAAAGTAGCATAAGAAGCAAAAATAGAGCAAGTACACTGAAGTAGATTTCAAAAAGAATGTTTTTGAAGGAACTGAAAACATCTCAAAGTATTTCTATAGGGCAAATGTTTGGAAATAAAGCTGAATATTTTGACCAGAATAAAAGTTACAAAAAACCCCCAACAAAAGTCATCTCCTGAGATGAGCATTTTGATATATGAATGGCTAAAATAGCAAAATGTGTTCAGTAGTTATATTGCAAAAAAAGTATTTTTATTTTAGCCTTGCCTGTAAGTTTCATCAGTGCATGTGTTGACATTGTTTGCCATTGACTTACTCAGATTACCTTCATTGTAAACATCATGATGATGCCAAGATCTGTTCATTTTCTTACAACTGAGCAGTATATCATAATTTTCTGAGATGGAAGACAATGATAGTAAATCTGGCTCTTTGTGCAGGTGAAGCAGATCATGGAAGAAGCTGTAACCAAGAAATTTGTGCATGAGGACAGCAGTCACATCATTGCTCTGTGCAGTAAGTAAGCTCTTCACATATATTGTTTCCCTCATTTTTGCCCAGTCTGGCACACACACACACACACACACACACACACACACACACACACTTGTTGAACTGCTCAGCAGGTGACTTGGTTCTGCTTCTCTATCAAGGACAGGCCTTGACGTCACTGTGACTGTGCTGCTGCATCAATGGAAACTTTGCAATGACAGCAGAGCTAATGGAAACCGATGTCAGAGACAGGCTGTATAAAAGCCAGGGTTAATGTGAGTGTATGTGTGTATTTAAGGACAGAGGGGTTGTCCTTCCTCAACAGATGGTTGAGATTGCTGTCATGTATGTGGATCAGATCAGTCGCTGGGGCTTTTTCAGCTCAAAATGAGGAATTCCAAGAAACTGACCGATAATTGTCTTCAGCCTTTGTGCTGGAAACACGTGTTATCAGAGGCATCATGTTGAATGAGCTGTATCAGGAATACGTTGAAGCCATTTAGTCAGTTTTGGAACAAATATTTGTGTAATCCTGCAAGAGAAAGTACAAAATCCCAGTTTTTAGTTATACACTTTTTTGACCAAACATCATAAGACATTTGTCAATTTCACAAAAACAATGTGCTTCATTTCTGTTTTTTTTTTTTTTTTAATGTCTTTGCTAAAACACTTTCCTGCCTATTTTGTAAAGCCATAACACAGGACGCGTTAGTGAAGTAGATGCAAAGCGTAGCTGCGCTGGCTGACGGAGACATAAAACTTCTGGGGCTGTTTCTGGCTTGATTTGATTTAGACTAGAGGTCACCAAATGGCTGGACCCAAATTTATTTTTCTCTGGACTGAAATTGGTTGTTAAATTTCAAACGATATAGACATAACAAAAGTAATGACAGATTACATACATGTTTTTGTGCTCCTGATGTCAGTTTCTCAACCACAGCAAAACCTTTGTGTACTTAATTACTTCAATGAGCAGACAAGGCTGATGAAGCGTACATTGTCTTTTGAAAAGAGAAACCAAAAACGTGTTATTATTATTATAACACCAAATAATCCAAGGCCTAAAGATTTTATTACTTTATTGAACTGTCAACAATCAAAAAAACAAACATTGCAGAAAAAATACAATATACATCAAGTATACATTTTAAAAAATGTGGGAAAAAAGACTGACACTTGTGTATATTTTACCCAGCTGCTCCTCTGGATACTCTGCCTGAAATTGTCCATTAAGTCTAAACCGACATGACTCCCAGTCAATAATAGTTTACTGTGACACAAAGTAGAAGTTGCACTTCCTCATTAGTCCACATAAAAAGATTCGGTTTTTGCTCTTGTATTCGCTGTCCGTCTTTTTTGTGTTTTGTTTACAGTTTGAAGCATCTGCTCCACATCTTCTTTCCTGTTCTTAGTGTGCTTCATTAGCAGGGTGACAGCGCCACATACAGGAATGGTAGATGATAGCTTAGATGCACCTTTTTAAGAAACAAACATACACATGTGTGTGTGTCTTTGACTTCTCTACAAACACACACACACATACAACATGCCTCCAACCGCCTCTACACACACACACACACACACACACACACACACACTCATTTTAATTTCTCTGCCTCGTCTCTGTCACCCCACTTGCACATCCTCCCTCCCCTCCTTCACTATCTTAGTTTAGTTATCTTAGTAATTCTTATGTTGGCTGTTTAGCGGGCCTTAGTACTGTTAGTCTCTTGGTACCTTTTGTTTAGCATTATCATGTTTATCCTAGCATTTTTTATGTTGGCTGTTTAGCGGGCCTTTGGTACTATTAGTTAGCCATGTTGTACCTTTAGTTTAGCATTATCATGTTTATCCTAGCATTTTTTATGTAGGCTGTTTAGTGGGCCTTTGGTACTATTAGTTAGCCATGTTGTACCTTTAGTTTAGCATTATCATGTTTCCTAATTGTTTAGTTCAGTTTTAACTTTATCATGATTTCATTTAGATTATCTTAGCTACTATTTTGACTATCTTAGCTCTTGTTTAGATATTTAGTTTTCATGACTTTATTTAGATTATCTCATATTTCATTTAGTTTATACATGATTCATGTTTTTTTATTTCTGTATTTCTATATTTGATTTGAATATTATACGTGTAAATAATACTTTGAAGGTAAGTTTTACTTCACTCTTTTAATCGAATGACTTACAATGGCTAAAGACAAAAACACAGACCTGATTGAGGACTCACTAGTGGATCATTTTAAATACCTGGAAAAAGCACTGGACAAATGAACAAAGGGTACGCTTCAACGATTTCAGGAACAAACTCACCTGAACACCCTCATTAAACAGGAGGATAAAACCACAGGTTTATTCAAAGATGTCTTGTTGGGAAGATGGAAAAAGTATGTTCCTTCGCATTCATGCTTGCCAAGCGGCTCAAAGGGACACAAGACCTATACCTGGATGGAAAAACCTGTTCACTAGCTAATGTATAATTACGGAATGCACTGATGCACTCAGAGACCCACCCATCCAGAAATGGGTCTTGCCCATGTGTGCCCCCTAAACTTGCAGCATTCACTGCTCCAGGATATACATTTTTTATCTTCAGCAATTTTTATACTCTACCAAAATTGACTTGATTGAACTCACATCCGGCCATGAAGTGAGTAGATTTATAGAGCATCAGACAGGTCTCAATAAGAATAACTACTCCTTGCGCTCTCTTCTGCCGAGCATTGGAGAAGGATTTTCAGGATTATGCAGTGCAGTGCGGCTTAACACTATGTGTGTTTGCATGTATATGAATATATGTGTGAATATGTATGTGAATGTCAAAGTGTATTTTGGTAAAAAAAAAAAAAAGGTGTATATATGTAAAAATGTGTGTGCATAATATATACAGTAAATACTATATATGTAACAATGACACTAGTATAAAGCAACAATTAAGGGAAACAGGAACTCGACATTTTGACCACTGAATAGTATAGAAGAAGTAGAACATTAAAAAATAGTTTATGCTTCTTCTTGCTCCTTTTGAACATGTTAAATATTAATAAATTATATTTTAGTTTAAAAGCAGTAGTATTATTCTATTATCAGTTTTTTCTGAATTCATAAGTTCAAAATAAAATGTTCAGACATTCAAAAAAGTCCAAACCTTTTAGTCTTTTATTTTTCCTTTTTCTCAAATTTTCTTCTTCTTTCTGTGTTATATTTCTTCTCCCTCAGCTGTATATAATGTAGTGTAAGCATATTGTCCAACAGTAGTAGTTGTCTACGTGAAACACAATGTCCACTGAGCAGTATGCAGTTATGTGGATTAAATGAAGCATCAATTCAAAGATTTACTTTCAGCCCTAGTTAGCGCAGTCACAAAAATTTGAACTGCACGTGCTCGTCCACTGAGGAACTTGGCAGACTCCAGCTGACTGACCAAGACAACAAAATTTGTCACACAGGCTTTATTGTCAGAGCAGATGTGAAAAACATGAACAGCTTTGTTTTCAGCCTAACAGTCAGTCAGCTTGAATGGAAAGTAGAATGTTGCTGTCAAGAAGATGTCAAAGTATTGCCAAGCTCTGTCAAAACAGCAAGATAATTTAATTATGTTTATATATCCACATATTGTATCACAGGAGAGGCCAATAAAGAAATAGCTTCACTGAGAGAAAGGGTCCAGTTTGAAAGCATCCCCTGCACCCCAATATGTTAAATGACTGGTTTAATGATTGACAACTAGCCAGTAGCAGCTCCTGAGCATAAATATTAGTGGGGCAGACGCTGGCTTTGATTCCTGAGTCACTAGCCATACAAATTTTACAATTTCCATGACATTTTCTGTAAAACTAAACAAAAAAAAGTCTAATTATAAGTTTCCTCTCTGCCCTTAGTTTTCTGTGTTCTGCTCATGTCCAGTATGTCTGCTCCAAGCTGCTTGATTGAGAATTTGTCTTTTGATTTTAGTCTCACAAATGGATTTTTAAAATTTAAAACAAAACAGATTTTCACGCTGCATGCCATTCCTACATCTGATAAGATTATGTGAGGTCTATCGTTAGTGGTGGACATATCAGAGACCAGCAGAATATGTCCTTGGGGCAGACTTATTTCTGCTATTATGAAAGTGTATTTGAGCTGCCTGCATTTCTGATCACTGCCGACAGGTGATATGATAAATCTACTGATGAATGTGGGCAGTGACTTGTCATGTCCCCTAACTGCTAATAAGTAAAAACACTGAGAATGAATCACAAAAAAAATAATTTTTAAATTCCAATAACAAGAGTCAAAATAGTTGAAAAACACGCAGAACAAAACAAGCTAAGTAATTAAAAAATTAACATAATTTGTTAGGATAAACTATTTCATTGGAGGTTGTGTGTGTGTGTGTGTGTGTGTGTGTGTGTGTGTGTGGG
>NC_051431.1:28704531-28718413 GCF_001649575.2 Kryptolebias marmoratus | reverse complement strand
GGTGATTAGAATTTTTTTTAAGAAGGGCACCACCCCACCTGCCCTTCTGAACAGACCACACCTTCATCTAGGTGTGTGGGATTCAGGGTCACCGTCTCTTAACCCTGAATAACTTTTCTCCGTTCTCCTTCTCCTACAGTTGAAAGTAGAGAGCTTCGGAGTCACCCTAAATCCCAGCTGACTAATTTCTCTCCCCACTGCAGCTCTAGTTTATTTTAGGCAGACATGTTGTTCTCTAGTGAATAATTTGAGAAAAACAAACACCCTTCCTCCCAAGAAATCAGTTTAAATAGAGACAATGTCAGACTGAAGTGAAGTGGCAGCTTGTAACACCACAGACAGAACTGTCAGTAGCATGACAAACTGACAACTCTGTCTGCTCTCTGGCAATTTTCTAATGGTTTCCCCTTACTGAGATATTATCAGAATTTCATGCATAAATATCTACGTACTGTCTACTTTACTTCTCATTGGGCTGTGACTATTGAAGACTAGAAAATTGTGAAAAAATTGCAAGAAAATAAGATATTTTTTCGTCACAGACTCATCGAGTTTTGAGTGTGACCAAGCAATCAGTGAGCTGTGTGTTCGTGTTTATTCTGACCAATTTTTGAAAATAGAGATTTTTGTGCACAGCTTGCAGAAATATTCTAGGCTGTGCACATTATTTCAATGCCTAACTCCACCCACATCATACCAGTCACTGTGTGCCCACCTTGATAGCTACCTCACATTTATGATTTAATCTACTGGAGTGCACTTTTAAAATGAAGAAAGGCAGATTTGTTATAGCTTTTAATCATGATTACGTGTTATCAGCATGGTTTTTAGATCTGGATATTTGAAGCTTTAGTCTCAGATGTTTTCTGTCTTGAGGACAGCTCATGTGCTGATGTCAAAATACAGCTTTAGTGCTTTAGAATTACAGAAAAAAAACAAGAAGAGTTTGAGACACCCATGACAACTCTGTGGTTATTTTGAGAGAAAATGTGTTGTATGAATTTTTTGAATATGGTAAAAATTTAAGCAACAGGACTGCAAGCCTCTGCAACTCACACAAGGAAATTGGAGGGGTTTGGTGTTGGTGGGAGGCATTTATTCAAAATAGAAATTTTCAATGTACAAACTAAAGGTCCGTAAGGACATAGGGACCTCTAGTTTCAATCACTTGCACATGTGGAACTACTAATATTATATATATATATATATATATATATATATATATATATATATATATATATATATATATATATATATATATGCATCTGGTGGTCTGCAGCACTGGGGCACCACAGGGCACGGTCCTCTCACCCTTCCTGTTCAGTCTGTACACTTCAGACTTCAGGTACAACTCGGACCACTGCCACCTTCAGACGTTCTCAGATGACACAGCCATCGTTGGATGCGTATCAGACGGGAACGATAAAGAATACAGAGGCGTCATCAGTGACTTTATTGACTGGTGGGAGACCAACGCTCTCCAAATCAACGCCAGCAAAACGAAGGAGATGGTCATTGACCTCAGGAGGAAGTCATCCCCTACAGCACCGGTGAACATCCAGGGAAAGGACATCGAGACAGTGGACTCTTACAAGTACCTGGGTGTTCACCTCAACAACAAGCTGGACTGGTCTACTAACACAGACGTCCTGTATAAGAAGGGCCAGAGTCGACTCCACCTACTGAGGAGACTGAGGTCCTTTGGTGTTTGCAGGACTCTGTTAAAGACCTTCTACGATACGGTGGTTGCATCTGCCTTCTTCTATGGAGTGGTCTGCTGGGGGGCTGGATGTACTGGAAGGGACAGGAACAGGATCGACAAACTAGTACGGAGGTCAAGCTCTGTACTGGGATGTCCTCTCTGAGAGGAGGATGTTAGCAAAGCTGACAGCCATCATGGAACTGTTGGGGGGGTGAGCAGCTCTTTCAGCCAGAGACTCAAACATCCTCGCTGCAGGACGGAGCGCTTCTGTAGATCATTCATCCCAATCGCAGTTATATGTATAACACAGCATGATGTTATGAGTCACTGGGACACTTCACCTCCACTGCCATCACTTTATGAACAACACCCTCCATATACATTTCATTTATTTACTGTACTGTTATCTGTATATATAGTGTTCATTGATGTATATGTGTGAATGTATGTTTGGTTAATGTATATGTACATATATATATATATATATATATATATATATATATATATATATATATATATATATATATACTTATGTGTATATATATATATACTTATGTGTATATGATGTACATAGTGTTTTCTTTTTCATCTCAAACTTTCTGTATTGAGCTGCAGTAACGTGCAAATTCCCCCATTGTGGAATCAATAAAGTTTATCTTATCTTATCTTATCTTATCTTAAAGCCTATTATATACTGATTGCTCACAACACAATTACACCCAAACAGATCTGTTGATATTTCAAAATTATAACCACCCTATGCTTTCATCATTTATGAGAACAAACAAACACAGAAACAAGCTCATTTTATACTGTTACATTATAGACAAGCAAATTGTGAATTATTTTATAAAAGCAAATAAAAAGAATTATTAACCTTTCATTTTTTTTAAATTATTGGGTCTTTTTTAGGGCCTTTTCTGGATACCTTGAAAGCCTTGACAATTTGCTGCTGTTAAAACATGGTCAGAAGTTTTGAGTTTTCTTGTAATTTCAGTCTCTTCTACAGTCTGAATAAATGATTTCTGCCTTTAAAATGCAGCTGACAGATGCGCTGCAGGTCATCTGTAGTTAGTGTCCTGATGATGTTGTGCTGCACGAGCTCCTTGAATATTTCATGTTGAAATAATTAGATCTTTGCCTTTTGAAAATGAGCTGTTTTCACAATTTTTTCCCACCATTAACTTGGCTCTGTTGAGTGATAAGAAGGTCTTTTTGCTTTGTTCTTTTGAAAAAAAAGTGACAATAAGCTGTTCACTGAGACACAGGCAGACGGCCAGCGTTACAGTGGCAACAGAGCCAAGGTACTACATTCTCTGTTAGTCTGTTGAAGATGGTTGTAAATTAAACTGACATGCATAGTTCGGAAAATGTCTACAAATGATCACAAAACGTGAATAAATTCTTCCAGTCTGGAGTCCTCTAAAAGCTCAGAACAAATAAATAATATGAAGTTACTTTAATGCTGATGGCAGTGTTGGCATCTGTTTAGCTTTTAGTAGAGTCAGGAGTGAAGATTCTGCAGCTGCTGTGTGAAAGTGTGACTCAACTGGAAGAGAAGAAGACACAAAGATGGCTTCAATTGTGTTGCAAATTAATATCTAAGTGGTTTTTCATTTTGATTTATCTTTGACTATTGATTTTTTTTCACACGCTAATGAACACTGAAGTCATCCGGCTGAATCTTATTATGCTGGCTGCTCATTTTTATGCACTGTGCTTATTATTATTTTTTTTTTAATTATTTGAATCTAAGTTATAAGGTTGAATCTTTAGTTGTTTGTCAATGTGACTTTATCTTTGCTTCTTGTACACTTTATCATATGCTATAAATCCCTCACTTTCTTTACTCGCCTAATTCTGTTCAGGGTCACATTGGGCTGGTGCCTACCTCCAATAGTTGAACGGGTTGCCAGTCCAACACAGACACACACAGCCATGCACACACGCTTGCACTTTCAATTTAGAATAGCCAATTAACCTAAATTTTGGACTATGAGAGGGAACTTGAGTACCCAGAGAAAATCCATTAATAAATATAAAGAACATGAATCCTGAATGCAGAAAATTCCCAATTGTGATTCAACATCAAGACCTTTATGGTGTGATGTGATGGTACTAACTATCTATGCCACTGTGCAAACTTACTTTATTTCATAATACTTATAATGCATAATTATTTAAAAATATTACCTCATGCTACTCAGTCTATTTTTTGAGAAACAAATGCATGAATCAACCAGTCTATAAATAGCCTGCTGAGCTGATTTAGACAGTTCCTGCTCATGTCATAGCTTTTTTAAGAACTGATGATGGTTCAACAATCTGTTGCTTGGTATTTGGTCCATTAATAGGACAGATAGTTTTATAAAATATTTCCCTCCATTTCCTTCTGGATGTTGTTAGGGTCTTTGTAAGCCTGGTTCACTAGAGAGAGATGTATTGGTAAAATGTATGAAGATGTGAATTAGAGTGAAAATGACTGGGAATCAAATTTAATGCTCCATTGGAGGTTTAAAAAGCTGAAACCCCAAGCCTCCTCTGTTCAATGTTGGCCTTTCCCATTTGACATAAATGGCTTCCTTCACAGCCCTCTCAAACCATCTCTCTTCTGTGTCCAAAATATGAACATTTTTGTCTTCAAAAGATTGTCCCTTATACTTGACATGTAGGCACACAGTTGAGTCTTGGCTTGAAGTGCTGGCTCTTCTGTGTCTCCAGACATTTGAACTCTAAGGCCCTCTTTACACAATGCTGTTTCTAAATGAAACTATAACATTACTATTGCATCTTGGCCATTCATGTACACAACAACAGCAATAAGATTCTCTGACACCAAAGATGTTTTAAATTCAGGTCTCAGAATGAAAGTTTTTGGAAACAGTTTGCTTTTAATTAAAAAAACAAAACAATAATAATAATTTAAAATATCAGGAGAAGCTCAGCATTCAGACTCAGATGCGCAGCAAGGCTCACCTTTCATGCTTTTATACACATGGATCCTCAGCTCAGAGACTCTCATTTAAAGATATCTTAAATGTTGGGAGAATTTATTATAAAATTCACAGAACTCTGCTTAGTAAAATCAGTTATTTGATAGTTGGATGCCATCTGAAGAAAATATCACATCTGTTAGTTGTGACTTTGAAATAAAAAAAAAATGTAAGCTGTAATATGACTGTACTTTGGGATTTTCAGTTTGTTTTCAGGTTTCCTTTTGGGCTTTGGGTTTTGGGTTCACCTCTGTCTCCCCTCGCCATGACAGTAAGCACAGTAATACATCAGATTTAAACACTGAGTTAAACAATGAATATTGAAATATTGAATTGATTTTGTGATTTTATTTTCATTTTAGAATTCAGTAATTGTCTTGGACAAGTGGCATGACCCTAATCTACAGCTTACACTCTTCAACTTGATTCTAATTATGACCTTTGTAGTAGACATTTCAGTTTTTATTTCAGTTTTTTTTCTTTGCATTAGCTTCTTTCATGACCCAAACAGCTATGAGTCATTGCATAAATCAGGCTTTATGCCCATATGCCCGCCTTAAAGAAATTACAACATGGCCCTGTTGAACCTTCACTGTGTGCTCTACTCACAGCTGTGTAAATTGGACTGACTGTTGGAATGATTTCTTTAGGGTTTTCTTTAAGAATTTTTGGAGTTATTAAATGCATAAAAACATGATCCAAATAAACTGATGTGATATTGCTTAGAAACATGTTCCAACTTGATGTCATATTTCTTACAACCAATTACTGTTTTCATTGTGTACCTTCCAGATGATACTGACATTGTAATTCATTCAAGTCTATCCATTAGGTGTCTCCTCATAAAAAGGTCCAAATGGACCTTACTAGGGGCCTAAAAACCCCATACTACTGAGGTACAGTTGAAAACAGATGTTTACATATGTTTTATAAAAAGACAATCATTTTTTTTTCTTACCATCTGCAATTGACTCAAACAAAACCTTTCCTGTTTTAGGTAAGTTAGGATTCTCAAAATGTGTTCTATTTGTTAAATGTACAAGTAATGACAGAACATTTTGGAGAATGATTTGTTACTTTTTTTAAAGTTACAGATTTACATACACTAAAATTACTTTTTAAATGTTCACCTCAAACACACTGCTTCTTTGTGTGGTATCATGAGAAAAAGGAAAAGAAATCAGCCAAGATATCAGTAAGATAATTGTCAATCTCCACAAAAGGTTCATCCTTGGGCACAAGTTCTAGATGCATGAAAGTTCATTTGTTTAAACAATTATATGCAAGTATAAACACCGTGGGGATGTTCTGCCATCATACCGCTCAGGAAGGAGATGGGTTCTGTGTTCCCAAGAATAATGTGTTTTGGTGCAAAAAGTGCATATAAAATTCAAAAGCAAAAGACCTTGTGAAGATGCTTAAAGAAGCTGGTAAGAGAGTGCCATTATCCACAGTGAAACAGGTTCTGTATCGACATGGGCTAAAAGGCCACTTCGCAAGGAAGAAGTTATTACTGCGAAAGTAACAAAATAAAGTCAGATTACAGTTTTTCACACAGGGACAAAGACCTTCATTTTTGGAGACATGTCTTGAGGTCAGATGAAACTAAAATTGAACTTTGTGGCAATAATGACCATGGTTTCATTTGGAGGAAAAGGGGGAAACTTTCACCATTCCAACTGTGGGGAGTGGCCACAATGTGTTGTGGTGGCGCTTTGCTACTGGAGGGACTGGTGCACTTCACAAAATAGATGGCATCATGAGGGAAGAGCCATATGTGGAAATAATAAAGCAACATCTCAAGACATCAGCCAGAAAGTTAAAGCTTGGCACAAATAAGTTTTTCAAATGGACAATGACCCTAAGCAAAGTGGATTAAGGACAACACAAACAACATGACTGTAAAGCCAACAAAGTAAATAGGGGGTAAAGAGCTGGTCTAGTGTCCCACAACTAAGATGAAAACCACAATGTTCCTCCTGAATCTGAGGTACAACTATTTCCAGAACCCCAGTGCAGGTTTTTTTTTTTTCCAGGGATACTAAGAAATGTGATCTCCCTAAAGCTGTAACACACTCTCTGGACAAATATTGTTCTTTTTTCATAGAAGAACCATCACCACCATGTCTGCCAGTCCAAGGTCACTATCCTTGACTTCAACACAATGTTGCACAGGTACATCAATCAGCCAGCTCATTAACATCCAGCACCTTGAGGAACTCAGGGTTAGTGTCAACCATCCCAAAGCCCTGCCATCATACTGTTTAACTGCCTAAGCAAATGTGGCTTTAGTGAGGACATGGTGGTAGGGCAGACATTTTGGGACCTGAAAGTTGCAGGTTTGATTCCCCACCATGTCCATATTTCATGGTGTCTTTGAGTAAGATGCCTAATCCCTAACTGCCTACTGCTCCAAATGTGTGTATTTCACATGTGATGTGTCAGAACGAGGAGAGAGCAAGGCGAACCCAAGATGCAGACTCATCTTTTCAAAACAAAAACTGATTTATTAAAATAACAAAACTAGAAAACAAAAAGCTGACGTGGCAGCAAAACTAACTCTAACAAAAATCCAGACAGTAAACAAAGGCGGGACAAGGCGAGGCAAAAACAGAGAGGGACCAGAGACCAGACTAGAAACTAACATGAACAAACAACAGTGAATTGGCAGAGAGGTGGAGAGGAAGACCAAGTTTTAAAGCAGAGGGTGATGAGGAGAAGTGGGAACAGGTGTGTGATTAGAAGTGAAGACAGCTGGAGATGGGTGTGACAAGAAACCAGAAAACTGCTGAGCGGAGGACAGGTGAATGATGACAACACAGAACCAAAGCATAAAAAAGACAAAACAATATCAAGACAAGGACAAAAAACAGCAAATACAAAAAAACCCTAAATCAAAACAGAACAAAACCCAGACACATGACATGATGGGTCAAATTCAGAGAACACATTTCATCATTGTATGGGTACATATCATGATGACAACATATAGCACTTTCTTTTCTGAAAGTTGAGTACCTCTTAGGCTTCTCAGCTTCTGGTTCGTTACAGAAAGCTTATCAGCTGGATTGAGGAGACCTCAGTGTATTCATACTACCTGACTCTATACTCAATTAAGGTTGCTAGACTACCTGGTTATTTGTCAAATACTCCCTGATATGGACCTAAAATCTTTCTGAATATCCTTCTCAAACTTCTCACATAATTGTGTGCTTCTGTGTCTACCTATACCACAATCTTTTTGGTTGACTGAAACCTGTCAGCTGCTTTTGGAGTGTCACAAGTTATTCATACTCTGAACATGGCTCCCTTGGGATGCAGAAAAACCTCTGATGAATGTAAAACATTTAATCTGCATCTTCTTCTATCAGCTGATCCAACTCAGCTGACTGTTGACAGCTCAGCTTTTGTCTTCACGTGAATATCTAAAACATTGATGCAGATTTGATGACATGAGTACAAAATCAATCACTGACCTACAATGAAAGGTGTTCTGGTACCAAGTGCCTTTTTAAACAGCACTATACTTTAATACTAAATTGCAAAACAATAGTTCGCAAAGAAGTCTAAGAAAGACTGATGATTTCTGCATTTGCAAACAGTAAAGGCTGTACCACACTGACCAGCTGTAATATGGAGGAGTTCATGACCATAGTTGAGGGAAGGAACAGATTGACCAGTAAACAGAGAGCTTTGCTTTGCTGTTCAGCTCTGGGTGCACCAAGAAATTCTGTGACAACGGGTAGCCCTGGTGGAGTTTGACTCTCATCCGAAGAGGTTTGACTTACTGCCAGCAATGCGAACCAAACTCTTGCACTTTATATAGCAACTGACTGAGCTGTAGCAGTGGATCCCAAATCCCATACTCAAGAAGCACCAATCCTCCCCTCAGGCTGCCCCAAGAAACACAGTTGAATGCCTTCTCCAAGTCTACAAAACACATGTTGAACTGGTTGGACCAGCTCCACCTGGATGGAACCTGCATTATTTCTCCTGAATTTAAAGCTTGACCATTTACTGGTCTTTCTTCTTCAACACCTCTGAATAGACTTTACCAAGAAGGCTGAGGAGTGTGATGCCTGCCCAACACATCACTGTTTGAGGTCAACAGCACCCCACCTTCACTATTCAAAGAGGCCTTTCCTCCTGATCATGCCTCTTCACATTACACTGTCACTACCCACACAGACATTGAAATCCACCCAGCAGATGATGGAGCACCTTCCAGAACTCCTGCTAAGGTTTCCAAGAAGGCTGGGTACTCTGAGCTGCCATTCAGTGGATAGGCACAAACAATTTGTCCTGTCCCCCACCTGAAGGCACAGGGAAGCTACCCTCTAATCCACTGGGGAACATTTTAACACACTGGTACCAAGCTGGAGGGCTATAAGTAGGCCCACACCAGCCCAGTATAGGGATTTTACTAAAGACTTGATACTACATTTTGTTGTGCTGCAACAAGGGTTTAGTAAACCTAAAGAAAATATGTGTCTTCTACATGTTTTTAAAAAAGCTCATCTAATCTTCTTGTCATCCTCATCTTATCAGTCCTGCAGTGAGAACTTGAAAGCCAACCTAACTAGGGCACCAGTGTAATATGGGCTGATTATTAGCCTCTAGAGCTTGGGGGGTTCACAGGAATATGAAAGGTAAAAGGTCATTTAAAAATAATAACCAATGATGTCAGAGCAGGAATGAGTCATTAGGCCTCATCTTTAATGAAATCGCATCACCGGCACAATAATCCCAGTCTTTCATGAGTGAAGACTGAGAATTAAATGTGATGTTTTAAGATGATCTTAAAATTGGATTTAGTTAAAATAAGAGAAGTTGTACTTTAACAAATCACATTTTGTTAGCAATATCTGCGAAGTGTGTTTTTTGATTGCTTGACCTTTTTTCCCCTGTTGGTCAAATTGAGCCAACTAAAGCTTTTATGTTGGACTAAGCGTTTAAAATTCACAAATGAAATCAACAACACTAAGTTGCCAAGCAACATAAATTCAACGCACAATGCAGAAATTTCAGAGTGTGAGACAGTGACACAGTGTAAAATGTAAGTCTAATTTTTTTTTCACTATTTAGTTGTAGTTTGCCAGTGTGAAATGACCTTCATTTTTTTCAAATGCAATTTTCAGGCTAGAGTTGTTATACACTTAGCCTCCCAGCATGTTGAAAAGGTTGCACAGAAGCAAAAAAAAGTCACACTTAAGAATGTTAAAGCAATATAGATAGATAGATAGATAGATAGATAGATAGATAGATAGATAGATAGATAGATAGATAGATAGATAGATAGATAGATAGATAGATAGATAGATAGATAGATAGATAGATAGATAGATAGATAGATAGATAGATAGATAGATAGATAGATAGATAGATAGATAGATATGTGTGTCCATTCATCCATCCATTTTCTTTACCCGCTTCTCGATATGTGTGTGTGTTTAAGCTTATTTTAGTTGTAGAAGACTATTTTCATTTAAGAGCATGTCTGCTAACTGATTACAACTTATGCTTAAAGTAAATAAGGATACTTGTTTGGGTGTCTGGGGAGATGTGTTCTGAAGTTAATACAGTGAATGCATGTATGTTCTGTTATATTGTTGTTTCTAATTCTGCTCACTAGATGGCACTGCGGTGACAATATAAATGGTAAATATACCAGACCATTACCATTTACCATAGGGAGAATGAGACAGGGTGAGAGTAAGGAGAGTGTGCAGTTCCTGTCATGGTGCCTGTCGTGATAAAGTTCCAGATTTTCACAAGATTTCTTCTTATTTTCATTTACAACCGCCACAAAACAATCCACCTCCTCTTCCTATGGTTGTATCGATAATAGTGAACACCTACCTCAGCTGACAAAGAAGGTGGGAGCTGGTGGTGTCTTTGGTTGAGCTGAAGGTAGAAAAGTGTGAAATGTTTCGTGACTAATTTCACTGTAGGGTCGGAGTTAACTGTTGTGTAACTGTACTAATGTGTAGGAGTACAGAACTTCTACACACATTCCAACTGATCACATAAATTACCTTTATTAGTCTCTCAGATCAATAAGTAATATTGTGTAATGTGACTTTTTTTTGAGAAAGTTATTGTTTGGTTGTTTAGTATGAGTGGTTTCAAGAAGCTCTGGTATTAATTATTTAGACCTTTACCAGACTTTAATTTGAGATACAAAAAAGGTTGACAAGAAACATAAGGTGCTAAATTACATTTGGACTAAAATGAAAAAACTGTGAAACAAAACTTTTTATTCAAATTTTGTCTGAGTGTATAAGCACTGCAGAGAGTACAGCCTCCCTCCAGGAGTTGGGTTCCAGAGCTTTCCATAAAGTTGAACCCCACTGTATCTGTTGGTATTGTACAAGCGAGGAGGCTGCCAAACAGACCTGGTAAATCCAAAAGAGTAGTAAGGGTAAACTGGAAACGTTGGGTATAGAGGTCTCAGACCACAAATTTTTCAGCTCACACCCCAGAGAGTTTTTTGCATGTCCCAGGTGATGTTGGGGATGTGGAATATGTATATGCTATGTTCAAGTTCACCATTGCAGATTTGGCCTCCAAGATCTGTGTCCAGAAGGTCATTGGTGCCTGTTGCAGCAGCAGCCAAACTTAAATAAGTGGGGCTTTACTGCTTGGCTGTCTCATAGGACTCCTGAAGTAGCTGGTAGGTACAGGATGGCCAGAAGAACAATTGCTTCTGTAGTTGCAGAAGCAAAAACTCTGGTATTGGAGGAATTTAGACAATCCATTGACCGCAGTAACGGTCTGACAAACTGTTTGACAATTTGGTAAAGAAAAGCAGGCCCCATTCCAGGCTGTGCTTGGTTTAGGTGGGGAAGTGCTTACGCAGACTGGGGACATTGTTGGATGGTGGAAGGAGCACTTTGAAGATCTCCTTAATCTAGTCTTCATGTCCAGCTTTGCAGAGGGAGAGTTTGAAGACAAAAGAAGGCAAGTCCGTTACTTTAGCAGAGCTCACAAAAGTTGTTAAAAAGCTCTTTGGTAGCAGGACGCCATCAAGGAGTGAACAAAATTTCTCATGGATGAGATCTCAAGGTGTAGTTGTGGAAAGGAGGGTGTCTAGTGGGGAAGCTCAGCGTCTAATTTCAGCTTTTGTTGATGATGTGGTTTTCACTTTTAAGCCATGACCTTCAGGGTGCACTGGGGTGGTTGTAGCTGATTGTGAAGCTGCTGGGATGAGAATCAGCCACTCTAAGTCTGAGGCCATGATTGACATTTGGGACCTTATCTGCAGTAATAAGGGTGTTGCTCTGATCTGTCATGGTGAAGAAGGAACTGAGAAGTTCTTGATTTACTGGTCCATCTATATTCCAGCTGTTACTTATGGTCATGAGGTATGGGTTGTGATCATGTAAGAAGTGGGCAGTTCAGTCTTAAACTTGCCATTTATCAGATCTCAACAACTAAAGGATGAAATTTGTTCATCACATGGAACTCTTTATCATAATATTTACACAAAATAAGGAAACCAAATTTTGTCTTTAAGGTTTTATTACAAAAATAAACTAAATCAAGAAAATAGAATCAACAATAAACAATTTAGACGACACAAGAAAAATGAGACAAACACTAAGAATTTAGGGAAAAGTTTTGAGGAGTGGCTATTAATTGATTACTTTGAATGAGGATTTCTCAAGATAAAACACAGCAACAAGTAGAACTTTAATAATCTGAGATGAAACAGGTGAAAGATGACACTAGTTCATATGTCACGTAAAAGTGGTGCTTCTTCATGCTACAACCGATTACAAAGTCCTGAATACAAGCAACTAAAATGAGCTTCAATCATTGTTTCACATTAGACATTCAGCAAAGAAAAGAGAAGGTTCTGTTTGGGTACTTTTTAACTGAGAACTTCCAAACCATAAATGACCACTTAGATTCAACATCATAGGAACAATACTCAATAACATCACTTTATATCAGTCTTCTCTTTCAGTGAGCAATGCAAAAACCTTTATACAGGGATTATTAAGGCTGGTTCTGTCACTTTCTTCTCTGAGTTACTTGTAATGGATTTTATATTTGAGTATTCAGTGAAGTAATTTTATTTGTGTTTCTCAGGGATTTTACAGTCAAGTACCACATCACCATCTCTGTTTTACACTCAGTTTGAGTGATACAAAACCTCACCAGAACAATTAGGGTGTGCAGAAAAAACAAACAAACAAAAGACACATGAATATGTAACCATAAAACTCAGCAGCTATTTTATCTTTATGTGAAGCATTTCTACAGAGGAATGGAACACACACAATGAGATGAAAAATAAGGCAATAATTAGTGATAGAGGGTTAGAAAAAGACCCTAATTGGACTAAATGGGAAAGTGTGGACTAGTTGAGCAGAAGAAAATTGGTGAGGAAGAAAGGAAAGGATTGCCTGAAGCAGCTAATGGGCTCATTAGGAAACTCATGGTCATGTAATGACCTGCCACCCAATGGATATCTGGGGTGCCATGCTCTGTAGACGGATGTACAGACAGAAATAGAAAGGGGGAAAATGGGAAAGAGATGACTGAAGACAGCAAGAAGAAAAAGAGGAGAGCTGATTTTAACTAGCAGAAAAACTGAAAAAGCCATAAAAATAGATTTTTCACATTAATCCATGTAGTTGTCAGATAACTTTTAATTTAAAATGTACTGTTAGACAAATGCAAAATTGCACACACATAAGAAACATCACACTAACCAGAGTGATAATCAGAGTACATTAATTGCTTGTGAGAATGAGATACAGTAAATGTATATCTCATCCATTAAATATATAGTACAATTTTATCTGATTAATTTCATTGTTCCCCTCATTAAACTACACACAAACTAAGCATGTATGTTACTTTTCTGTCATCTGTGTTTTAAGTGTTTCTGTATTTAAAGCTCACACTGTCTGCTTCGCTCATCATTCGAGCAGTGCAATAGTACTACAGATAAAAAACCCCAGCAAAGAACAAATTCTGTCCAGCTCGAAATGTTTTGTCACACAAGACCTGTATTTCTCTGCTCTTAAATATATGTGAATTTTCAGTCTAAATAAGCTAAAACATGACAATGCTAAAACTAACGGTACAGAACTTTCTAAATAGTACCCCACGCCCGCTAGGTGGCCGATGTAAGAGTTATTAACTAACTAAGATAGTGAAGGTGTGAAGGAGGGAG
>NC_051431.1:28687929-28704508 GCF_001649575.2 Kryptolebias marmoratus | reverse complement strand
GTGAGAGTCAGCGGAAAGTGTGTGTGTGTGAGTGTTTTTTAGAGGTGGTAGAAGACGATGTGGTGCATGTTGTATGTGTGTGTGTGTGTGTGTGTGTGTTTGTGTGTGTGTGCCCGCGTGTGTGTTTGCAGATAGGTTCATGAATCACGTCACAGAGGCCATTGTCTTTGATAATGATGGAATGTTTATCAGCCAGCCCAGAGCAGATCCACAGATGTCCTTAGGCAGAGGGAGCAGAGCATCTTGTTTACATAAAAGTCCAGTGAGGATTGAAGATAGCCTAGGGTCTAACTCGTATCTATTAGCTTCTGAAGAAAGTCCTCGGATGCAAGGAACATAATAGCATCCTCAGGTCACCACTACCACTGCAACAGAGACTCAAAGAAAAGTTTCAAGACATTTTCACCTCCTGAACTAGGATTCCAGCAAACTGTTGGATGAGTTGTGATCTCTGGAAATATCCTTTCATTTTTTAATTCTTTTGACAGTTCAAAAGGCCTTCGCAATCTGTAGTTAGTCAGTTACAAAAGTTTAATAATTAAATCAGCACACTCACAAACATAAGGTTTTCTAGCGCAGAATATCTCTAAAGTCAATCTGTTTGTCAGTCTCAGCTGTTCTGCTAGACTCTTTATCACACCTTTAGCCAATTACTTTTAGGACTGTCACATAATATCTGCAATTCCCATAAGGGATCTGATAAACTTAGGTATAATCACACTAAAACAGTTGGAGGTAAGTCAGGTCTCTCTACATTAGTTTGATCAAACTATCAGAGGATTGGTATCTCTGCACAGCTATGGTTAATGTGATCAAAAGAAATGACTTTACAGACATAAGTTATTCTTGAACAGTGAGAGTTTATTCAAAATAACAGAGTCTGTGCCGAATCAAGACTTCTGGCTCAATCAGTGAAATCCCTTGTTCCTCTGGGGCTGCTTCTTTTTTATAAACATTTACCATGCCCAGCTGTAGAATAAAACACACACACATCCCACTGGGACAGACCTTAACAGTATGGATTCAAGTACATTCAATTCCCTTTATGATGCTAAGCTGGCCTTCAGACGTGCAACAGATAACACCTCCATATATGCATTTACTGCAGTAGCTTCAGACAACTGTGAGCGTAGGAGCCCACAATCCACTTCCTAAGAAGGGATCGTAAGTCAATGTCTCAAAATGGGAACTCAGGCCCCATCGCCTGACGGCACAGATGTAGCCCAATTACCTCACAATAAAGCTTGCTTCAGTGGGATGATCGATTGTATGTATTGATATTAATTGTGTGACACCATCTAGTTAGAGATTCTACAATGTCTTTGGTTCCTTCTTGTAAATTAAATAAATGAGGGACATAAGTTATTTTAAAACAAAGTAAGCAAAGATCAGCTCCTCCAGTTGAGCACAAACACATGGCAACTTGAACAACACTGAGCTGCTGCTGTCACTCTCTACAGAGTAACTACTTAAAGGTAGACAATAATGCAATTGGCTGTGTGTCTTTGTCTGTTTGTTTGCAAAATATCTCACAAAGTTGGGGGCAGATTTTCATGAAACCTTCAGAAGGTAATCAACCTGATTTAAGATGACTGCCACAGCAAATCGATCTTAGCAAACCTTAAAAAAGAACAAAGAAATGGCTATTTTGTTAGTTAAGTTAAATAAGTAAAATTTACAGATATTGAGCTACACTTTTGCACCATTGTGCATAATTTTATTATCAAGGTTTCACAAAAAGTTTCACATCAGTTTTTTAAATTTTTGTATGAAAGTCTGGCATGAAAGGTGGCAGCCAATGTGCATTTCAAGCAGTGCTAGTCCTTTTATTTTTGATGGTTTTTTTAAGGTCTTGTGAAACATTTCAAAGAAATAACAATCTGTATGTGCATGCACATTTGTCTTGCTTGAGTGAAATACACTAAAGTTAAGGTGAGCCTGTTGTTTTCATTGCAACATAGGGTTTGTTCAATAAAAAATGTCCTGTCAAAAGCAGCTCACTCTCACTTTCGCTCTGAACTTTAGGTTAATTTCTCTAAATAAATAAATAACTGAATAAATCATTCAGACCTCTGAATAAAATGGGCCCCTAGTCTAGAGCCTTTATTGTTTATCCATTTGCTGTAAGTGTATTTCCACTGGTGTTAAAAAATAATTTTGAATCCTGTTTTAAGTTTAGTGTTTATGGCAACCCTGCTGTTCTCAGGTCAATGTTTTAAAACACAACATTGAGCTACTTTCACAAAATGCTTTAAACAGGGCCCAAGATGCCTTTTTCCCCTCACTGTGATTTATGTAATGACTGAGGACATATGGGGGAAAAAGTCGACCTGTCATTAGATGCTTTTCCACTAAAGAGGTTCCTCTACCAGCCCGAGGCTGGTGCTACAGCTGGTTCTTAACAGTGGCGGGCCATGCATTTCACACCTAGGCCTTCAGAAGTGCTCTGTCTGGATCAATTCACCCCTCAACAACTATTTTATGGCTATAAAAAACATCTTATTATGCAGAAATGCAGTGTAAAATTGTTGCATCAGAGATAGATAACTTGTGTAGCCAGAAACAAGAAAATAAAATTAGGGTACACAAGTTCTACTGCAGCTACAGCTGTGACACACATAATAAAGCATCAATAATAACCTCATAAAATTTAAATACTATTTCGGAAAATTGCTACATTTTACTCACCAAAAATGCAGACTTTTTGTACACAAAATCCATCCCCTTTTTTTTCCTCAAGAAAAGTTCAATTACTTTGTCACACAGATTATACTTGTGTTTCAGTTCCATCAAGAAGTCCTTTTCTATCCTCATCAAATCTATCTGCCACCAAATCCATTTCTTTTCCTCCATTAGTCCTTGTGGGTTAACAAAACAGCTTTTAAACCAGCACAACTTTCTTTTTGCCCATGCAGCTCGCTAAAGATGCAGGTTGCTAGCTCTGGCTCGTTCATTTTCTGACTGTCCAATCAAAGAGTGTGAATACGCTGACGTTACTGTATGCCTGCTAGAGGGCCTTGGTGTCATAAACTCAAAATCTGATTGATTGAAGCAACAGTTTGATTCATACTTCTTTTATGCTACAGGGCCCGCAGTGTCAGGTTTTGTTTTGGTAGTGTTTCTTTTTATATTTGATGTTTCGTTTCTGGTTTCTTTTGTCTTTTGTACTGTCTTTGTTCTTTTGTTTTCCTGTTTGTTGCCCATTTGTCTTCTTTCTCCACTTATCCTCTGTCAGCTCTTGTTAACTGCCTCGCCCATCTCCACCTGTCCACTATTGTAATCACTCACCTGTGCCCACTTCCCATAATCATCCTCAGCTTTAAAACCCGGTCACTTTATCCAATACCCTGCTGGTTCATTGTGTATTGTCCATTGTGTATTGTCCACCCGGAACCTCAACACAGTATCACCACATGCAATATTATAGAAAATATCCTTCTGTCACAATCTGGTCTCCTCAACATACCCATGTTTATGAACTTTTTTAATAAAATAACCCAGTTAAAAGGACAATTAATCAATGCATCCGCCCAGTCACCTAAGCCTCCCTGTTCCACCCAGTCATCCAAGCCTGCCAGAGCTCCCAAGTCACTCTCAGCCTCTCCAGTGCCTCCCTGCAAAACCTTCAGCCACATCTCCAGAGTCGCTCTCTGCGCCTTCAGCCTTGTCTCCTGAGTCACTCTCTGCGCCTTCAGCCTCGTCTCCAGAGCCGCTCACAGCCCCTGCAGTGCTGCTCACAGCCTCTCCAGTGCTGCTAACAGCACCCCCAGCACCCTCTGCAGAGTCCTCAGTGCCTCCTGTGCAGGTCCCACGGACCCCTAAGCCTCCTGTGGGTCAGCAGGCCGACACCGCCACAGTTTCTGCAGAGCCTCCAGCTTCTGCCATATCTGCCATGTCTGCCGTCGCGTTCGACGTTCCTCGCCAGGCCGCTCAAGAGGGGGTAGAGGTCGACGCCTCTCTGCCTGCTAAGTCCTCAGAGGGGGTTGGCGACGCTGCCTGCTCAGCTTCCCTGGTGGGTCTGCCCAACGCCGCCTGCTCAGCTTCCCCTCCTAGGCCTCACAGCCTCCCTCTCACCTGCCTGGTCCACACCTGCCTGGTCCAAGCCTGCTGCGCCCAAGCCGTCCTCCAGAACTCTCGCCACGACGTGGACGGCGCCCAGGTCAGCCTCCCGAACTCTCGCCACGCCGTGGATGGTGCCCAGGTCGGCCTCCCGAACTCTCATCACGACGTGGACGGCGCCCTGGTCGGCCTCTCGAACTCTCGCCACGCCGTGGACAACATCCGGGTCGTTCAGCTGAGTTTTGATTTCTTTGGTTTTGTTTTGTTCCCCTGGCCTTGTGCTTGGCAGTTTGTTTGTTTTTTTTAGTATTTGTGTCCTCCATCCTTTGTTTTTGTTCTTTCCTCCCACCACCCTCCTGTGCTAGGTTTTTGTTGTGTTGTGTTTTGGGACATCGGGAGCCATCCCTTGAGGAGGGGGTAATGTCAGGTTTTGTTTTGGTAGCGTTTCTTTTTATATTTGGTGTTTTGTTTCTGGTTTCTTTTGGGTTTGGGTTACTGTCTTTGTTGTTTTGTTTTCCTGTTTGTTGCCCATTTGTCTTCTTTCTCCACTTATCCTCTGTCAGATCTTGTTAACTGCCACGCCCATCTCCACCTGTCTGCTATTGTAATCACTCACCTATTCCCACTTCCCATAATCATCCTCAGCTTTAAAACCCAGTCACTTTCTCCACTACCCTGCTGGTTCATTGTGTATTGTCCATTGTTCATTGTCTCTTGTCTTGCTTTGCCGCTTTTGGATTTTGTTCTGTTTAGTTTTTGCTGCCACAACAGCTTTTTGTTTTCTGTCCTTTAGAAATAAATGACCTTTTCTTAAAAATAAGGAAGTATGAGTCTGCGTATTGGGTTTGCCACGCTCAGCCCCAGCCATGACACACAGAACTGATTGTGAAGACCTCTAGGCAGATTTATTTGACCCTGGCAACAAATAATGGCTGAAATGTGACTGGTTAAATGCTTTTAGATAAAAATACACTTCTGGAAGCAGCACAACCAGGGGTAAAAGCTATGAAAGGAAGCAGACAGACCATTTGGAATTACTGAATAAGTATTCATGGACAAAATATAATTAACATCAGTTGGCGATTCAGATATTGTTTTAGGTCAGCAGAGAAGGCCTTGCAGGCCGTAATGGCCTACCACTGGTTCTTAGCCGGTTCAATTTAAGAACCTGGTTGGTCTTCCACAGCCAGAGAGCCAACTCAAAGCAAGGTATTACGTCACAATTAAAGTCTCTTCCAATAAATGATTAATCCTCCCTCTGTTGTATTTTAATTTTCGGGGGAAGATTAAAATGCAAACAGACACTTTATGGCCAACGATCACCGGGTTTGTGTCAAAATTCTTGCAAACAGAAGTCAGAAGAATATTGTCAGTTCATTTTATAAACATTGTGTTAAACATTAGCGTTTTTTAATGCTTATTTTTGATGTCCGAATGTATTTGTAAACAGTTGCAAATGAGAGTTACACACAACATTTCAGCAGGATCCATAAACACCAGGTGGTGATATTAAAAGAGGTGAAAATGTTTATAAATCAACTTTCAAACAGTGTTTATGAACTGAATTGTGAAAGCAGCTTTATGCCGTATTAAGACCTGCTGTGACTGAAGGCTTTTTTTTAATTTCCAAAAGCCCACAAAGCCACACAAATGCAGGAAGATGACAGAAAGTAATTAATGTGCTTAAAAATGTGCTATAAATGAGCTCATAGCAATGTAAACAAAAAGAACTGGTGCTAAGTGAGCTTTGGCTCTCGGTTAGCACTGGCTCCCGTTTAGTGGGAAAAGCCCCATTGTTACACCTCTGAGCTTGCAAGGGAGGTAGTCACAGAGCCAAGTAGGGGTGTATGTGTGAAATGGGGGGTGGTGCGTACAGCACTTTATTCTAGTCAATGAGGTTGCTGTTTCTCCCCGGTTCTGTAATGTCAGCTTCAGTTCTGTAAACACATATTGTAGCTGGACGTGGCTGGCTTGAGTGGTGTGTTTGCGATCAACCAGAGATGGCCTAGTGAAGCTTGTCCTTGAAGCTTTCTCACTTTTGTGAAAAGGGTTTTAGAAATGTTGAGGCATCATCTGTGATGTTTGTTGCCCCTGCTTGGGTTTTTTGACATTCATTTTAAGAGACATGTAATCTTCTGCAATATTGAGGCTGTGATGTAAGTCACTACAGCTTCAGGGGGAACACCAGTAGACTATATTTTGTATTACTAATATTATACAAGCTTTAGCTCCTGCCATGTGTCAAGCTTCAGAGTGACATGACCTGCTGTCACACTTATCCTTTATAAAGAATCTTTTATAAGAAGTGAAACAATTTACTGCATTTTATCCCCAGTTTTACACATTTCTACCAAAAAATCAGCTGTAAAGTTGATATGCTGTAAGAAAGATTCTTATTTTGACTACAAATCAGAGGCACAATGATCCAAAAATTGTTTCTACCACCAAGCAGAATTTAAGGCTCTTTCACAAGACACTTTAGTCTGGAGCTTAGACGCCTTCTGGCTGCCTCGGTGTGATTTCTGAATGGACCGAGGCGGTAGGGGGAGTCGCAGTCAACCCACCCCTGATGTGGCTTTGTGCCACAAAGCGAGGTAGTAACAGTTAGCCAGCTTTGTGGCTCAATATTTTGATGAAGTGATGACATATGGTCTGTGTGACCACCCGGTCACTGGATTAAACAACAAAAAATAGATTTATTAATAAGGGAAAATCGATGATTAAACACAGCAACTTTGTATTAAGTTAAAAAGATGTAGTTAACCTGCTTAACTACTTCTAGCTAAACTGAGTTAATTCATGAAGTTTTGAAAATGATATGAGGGAGACGTCCGTCACATTTAACGCGCTGCCCTCTACATCAATGCTTGCTTGATTCCTGAAAGCTGACATCTGTGCGGGACGTAGTCAGTTCCATGAGTGATTTTTGAACAGCCAGAGACAGATTGATCTTTCCAGCGATTTAACTGAACTGTTTTATGAAAGAGCCTTTAGAATCATCACATTCAGTTGTTGGCAGACAAAGGCTTCATGACTCACATATCACTCACTTCCAGATTTAACAATTTGATACTCAGAGCCATGAAGATGCAAAATGAATACACAACATTCTTGGTTTGTGAAAATGACAGATGCTCTTTTTCTAACAGTAAGCCACAGGTTTATATAATTTGTCTTTGTTGTACTGCAGTGAGATTCATGTCAGATTAAATTGTCACATATTTATCATTTAATATCTGAGATGATTAAAGATAACAGTTTGTGTTCCTGCCAGCATGCTTACTGATTTTGAAGCTGTTCAACTCAGTTTTTGGTGGGCATGTGAATGCATTTCAGTTTGGATGTGTTAGAAGGGCTTGGGTCCCTGTTCTACATAGACAACAATCCATTCCAATGAGTGAATTAAAACTCCCTTCCTGTTTTATTTTCAGTCACTAACTCAGAATATTTTGAATACATAATTGATATTTTTTCTGCATAGGCACATTAATCGTCTTTAAATTTTAGATTGTGTTTAGCAATGAATATTTTATTTATCTGTAAATGCTGCAGTGAAAAGTGCTTACACACAGAAAACCAACAGAAGAATAAAGCCGTGAGGTCACAGGAGCTCCCATCAGGCAGAGGCAGATTACTGTCTCCTTCACTTCAAGCTTTTACAGTGGCGTGTTTTATATCAGATCAGCAAGATCAAAAATGTAATAAATACACATGAAATACATTATCACCTCTACAGAAAACATAACACATAACACAAGCATCTACAAACATTATATTGGCAACCAAACGTGAGAAATCCAAAAAGGCACGTTCACATTCAGATTGGTTTGTGTTGGACTGTGCCTCTCCTCACATCTGCACTCTGAGAGGGAATTTGGCAAATTCTGTGATTTTGATAGTATAAGGGATAGAAATGATGAAAATAATACCAAAACTGCATTTTTAACACAAATTAAAGACAAAACTAGTATAAATATTTGCTTGATTTTACTCTTGTGTGTGTGATCTCTTTGTTTATTTTATTTCACGGCAGGTGAAGCTCTGCCTCACCTGCCTTCCCTGACCACTCATCACTGATTTGCAGCCTGAACCACCCAGTGGTCTTATGCTGGGAATGGGAAAAAAGAAATCTGAAACAGATGTTGCAGATAATTGTGTTCACACATGTGATCCCAGAGCATTTCAGCTCTGCAGTGCATGTGTGAAAATGTTTTTTGAGACTGCTTCAGATTTTCTAATAAGAGTAAAACAATAAGAAAACACATTTTAAAAAACCCTCACCAGTTGACCAATATGCCTGCTTGTTATTTTCAGTTTCAGACCAACAGAACGTCTTGGATAATTCCAGTTAAATTATAGCATTACCTCATCCTCCAAACCAAATCCCCTCTCTCCTGTCTTCTGTCTCTGGTCAGCACCACACACTGGGTGATTAAATATTGATTCAGTCAGTCCACATATTACCTCTTTAAGTACTCATTAAATATATAGGAGCAGGGGGGTGAGGTTTAAAAACAGCACAGTGCTGATTCTCCCTTGCATCATTGGACATCAGGGGCTGAAACAACATGCCAATAGAAATCAATATCTGAGGTCCTCATAAAGATCAGGTAACTAAGAACTCCATCTTACAGTTACAGTGTTGGAATAAACCCATAAGCATCTGTATATTATGGTGTCTCGGTCCCGATGGTGAAGGAGGACCAGCGTGCAGCAGCGTGGCATAAAAAATCCTTTATTGAGACTTCAAAAACAAAACTGTATCCTGGATCAACTGCCGGCGCAGTCACAAAAAACTCAAGCACGAGGTAAGAACCGCGATCACCAACTGAGGAGCCCACGACCAGAAAACTAAACACAGGCTCCTAAATACTTAGGATGAAGACGACCAAATGAGGAACAGGTGCGACAGAAAATCAAGAGACAAGAACCAAGGTGAAAACAAAAACCTCTCACGAGTGGTGGAGACAATGGAGGCGAACCCAGAAGGCAGACTCATGCTTGCACTAAAAGATCTAATTTATTAAATCAAAACAAAAGCTGGCGTGGCAGCGAAATAAAAACATAAACTAAATCCAAAACAAAGGCAGGAACAAATGCAGACAGGAGCAGGAACAGGACCAGGGAACAAGCAGTACAGAAACACAATGAACCAGCGGAGTAATGGAGAAAATGACTGGGTTTTAAACACTGAAGATGATGAGGTAAGTGGGCACAGGTGAGTGATACAAATTGTTGACAGGTATAGATGGGCGTGGCAGACAGGCAAGTAAGTGACTGAGGAGGAGTGAATGGAGACAGGAAACAAAGACACGAACCACAAGAACTAAACTAAGACAAAAAAAAAACTGAACAAAGACTCAAACAGAAAACATGAAGAAATTAACTGAAACAGAAAACTCGACAAAACCAGAAACGGAGCCCCAAAACGCAAACACTGACATATGGTTGCCATAACATGAATACTTTAATAATCAATACTAAAATATTTTATTTACTTAGCTAATCATCTGCATTAATATTAATGTCAGCACCATCTTTTTCTGCTCCAGTTGTTCCTAAACTTTGGAGCCGCTCCACTTCTTCCCTCCCATCAGCCATCAGCTTCCCCTTTACTCTGAGCTGCTGCTGTCACCAACAACAAGCTGACTTGATATTTCTATGCTGTTGTTATTTTTATTAGTGCTCAACACTGTGACCATTTTTCATTTGAGCACACTAGAGTGTGCAGGCGTGAGTGCTTTTATTTGCTTTTTTCTCTCCTTTTTGGTCTGTGGGGTTTTGAGTTTTTATTTGTGGTTTTGTTTATTGTTCTCATGATTTTGGTTTATGTTCAGTTACTCTTGTTGTTAGTTTGGTTCTTGTTACTTGTACCTTTGTCTTCTGTCACCATTCACTCTTCCTCAGTTACTCACTTGTCTCCCTGCCCCGCCCATCTACACCTGTCGCTGCTCTGTAATCATGCCACCTGTTCCCACTCACCTCGTTATCCTCAGTGTTCAAAACCCGGTCACTCCTTCCATACCTCGCTGGTCCATTGTTTGTAGTTTGTTAGATGATGTTAGCTGTCTGTTTGTTTCTGTCCTGCCCATTCGTGGTCCTGTGGTTTCCTGTGCCGGTTCGTATTTCTGTTTCTGTTTTAGTTTTTATTTAGTTTATGTTTTATTTGTTTGCTGCCACGTCAGCTTTTTGTTTTGTTTGTTCTTTAGTTTAATAAATTAGTTTCTTTAAAAATGAGTCTGCGCTCTGGGTTCATCTCCGTCATCTCCACCCCTCATGACATGGTCATTACATATAATAAAAAAAACATCCCGAGCAAGTGAAAGTCTTTGTGTCTGCAGGTTCTGTGTGAAATATGTCAAAGAGTTCTTATAACTGAGTCTATGGAGACAACGTCGAAGAATGAAACAACTTTACTTATCATTAACTATAAAATATTTATCTTACACAACTAAAAATATATATACATATATTTCGAAATATTTTTATTACTATTTAATTTTTTTTTACGTCTTATTCAAGGTAATGTGAGTGGTGGGGCGGCGCCCTTGCGCCCTCTATTGGCCAGCCGCCACTGATTAACAGGGTATAATTAGCTAAAAATATATCTGAATTAGCATTAGCATACTTAAATTAGCTGAAACTATAGTTGAATTAGCATTAACATAGTTGAACTTGTTGAAACTATAGCAGAATTAGCATGAACATAGTTGAATTAGCTGAAACTATAGTTGAATTAGCATTAGCATAGTTGAATTAGCCGAAACTATAGCTGAATTAGCTGAATTATTAAAAATAGGGCCCAAGGATGCAGACTGACTCAAGGAGTAGATATACAAATAATAAAAAATTTAATGACCAAAAATAAAGAGCTGACAGGGCAGCAGACCAAGATAATTAAAGAAACTAAGCAACAAGAAGCACAGAGGGAACATGCAGGAGACAAAACAGTATGACCAACTGAAGAACAAATGAAAACCGGGAGTTAAAATAGGCAGGAAGTGATGAGACAAGTGGTAACAGCTGAGACTACAGAATACAAGGAGTATGACTGACTGAGGGAATGCAATATGAAAGACAGTAGAAACAGGAAACCAACCAGAAAGGCATACAAAAAGGAAACACAAAAGAGCAAACAGACAAAAACAGATTGAAAACATAATAACAAAAGGAAAACAAAAAGTCATGATTGTGACAAACCTTTGTGTACACACATGTGCACAACAGCTTGTCAGAATTTTGATTGTTTGGATTCATTTATCAGATTCTTTTGTATGTGTCACACACTAAGCCAATACAACATTGAGATCTTTTGCCCACCAGTGAAAACCAAGACAGCATAGTGTGCTCATGACACCATACTGCAGTGGATCTGTATCTGGCTGACAGGAAACAATGGCTGAAACAAGAGACAGCTGCCAGTGGAAACAGTGGTAGGGGTTCTTAAACGTCAAGAATTCAACATAGATGCTGATTATTTCCAATTAGCTGAGGAACATTTATAACAATAAAATAGTTTTTTTTTTCTGCCAGTGTGTAAAAATGAAAACATTTAATACTTTTTGAGACAGTAAAGCCAGTGTTAAGATGAGACTGCCATCACACATTTGTACAAAGCTGCGCTAATGAATAGCAGCATCACATCCAGCTGCTTCCACAATGCCAGGCATCAGATCTGTAGGATCCCAAGCACATGGCTCAGGATGCAATGTGGCAGCAGCTCCAGCTGAATATGAAGTATACTCAACAGAGACTCCTGTGTTGTTGAGCTTTTTAGATGTGCTGCACTCCCCGGTGTGCAGGCAGGAACAGCAGCCTTCGTCTCACGAGTGCTTAATCAGTTTCAACTCTCTCTGACACTCACCATGATTAGTTCCCCACTCCACCAATAATGAGCACATCTGTCTTCTCACACCGAAAGCTTTGATTCTATGTAATGTGACAATGTAACATGATGGCAGCTACAAGTAGGACTGCTCTGAAAAATGCCAGGCTGCTGGTGCGACGGCAGCGACACCTCTGGAAGCCATTCATGATCGATGCTGAATGAAGACTCCTGCATGAGCTAGTAAAAGACTGATGGCTCAAACATTCAGACATATTTTTACATAGTGCTTTGCTTCACTTTGCAGTGAAACACAAATAATCAAATAATCATAACTTAGGAGTGAAGGCAGTGCTGTGTTTGTGTTACTGAACAGGAAAAAATATGGTCCTGGTAATGAATGACCAGAACCGTCTGACCTCACTCCTCATGGATGAAATGGATAAAGATCTCAGTCTGTAAAAAACAATGAAAAAAAAAAGACCTTTCACTATCTTCTAAGTCATCATCGTTTGTAAACAGTGATTTAGTTGTGATGACCATCTTAAACTGGACTGATAAGTAAACCTTTAGAAATAGAAATACCTCATAAAAAAGTGTTATCAACTTTCACCTTTCAGATGTTTTATTTTTTAATTTTGTATTCAAAACCATCTATAAAGTCTCAACCCCACACATACATACAGGATGTTAAAGTGGAGCCTTAGCTTTGAACAGTAATGAAACTAACAATTAAAATCTGCTATGAAGGAAAAAAAAAGAAAACAGGAGATAGAGAGGAGGTGTTAATGTCACAAGATGAGCAGAAAAATGTGTGAGATTGTGGAGGAAGAGATATAAAGATTAAGTGTGAATCAAGAGGTGATAATGCTGAAATATACAAATAATAGAATGGCTGTGTGAGATAAAAGGCTTAAAAAGGTTTTTTCTCCTCTGAAGACAGAGGGTATTCATTAAAAACACACATATGGTATATGTCTTATATATGTTTGTGTTCAAAGAGAGTGAAAGGAAATTAATTTCATGAACTTGTTTTGGTCCTGGTTTATCTAACCTACTGCTATAAATGAGTCTTACCGGAGCACCAAACTTGGAAAAAATAGTTTTAAGGTCAATACAGGTATATCACATTTATTTTCTGCATGTGTGTTCTGTGCTTTTTCTCCACTCACATCCTGCCTGTCTGCTCCTAAACCATTGTTTCCACTCTGACTCATCTCAGTTATAATTACATTTTACTAAGCCATGTCCTGAACCAGCTGATCTTTATATCCACTGTATATTGCAACTGAATCTCAAGGACTGCAGTCTCAGTCACATCAGAAGCAGTGTCTCTTCCTTTGAATAGCTTTCATCATTATCCTGCTTTAGGAGCCAAGGTTGCAACTCAGCAAGATGCAGAAAGGCGAGTTTAAACCAGTCGTGATAGAGCTGAAGCTCTGTACAAAGACACTGGTGCAACAGTCCATTTCCAATGGCAACAGAAGCAGATGCAGATTGGTCTCCATGCCGACCCATCTGACCTCTTGACCATCTCTCTCTCCCTCTTTCTATCCTCTCTTCCTTCCAGTACCCTACCATCCCACACAACTGACTAGAAAAAGGCACGAGAAGGAAAACTCTCAGGAAACTGAGACAATTTCCATCATATCTGCTAGAGCTCATTCAGAAGACCCTCATATTGTTTGAGGGTTTACCAGCACACACACTCCATCCTCATCTATGGGAAACACAGACAGTCCGGCAGTCACGACACTGACAGTTTTGTTTCTGCCATAGCCATGAATTAAGTCTAACTGACAGCAAAAATTAATAGCGGTGTAGAGCTGTTATCTTGCTTATCAACTCCAATCTAAACAGAGTCATAGCAGTTCAACATCAGTTTTGCATTACAAAGTTTTTAACACTAAATTAAATGGTTATTTGCAAGCACCAATAGCAGCTGCAGCAGCTAGCTGTTACTTCAGCCGGCTGCAGCCTGGGACAACTTCTGACAAACGTTTATTATCATTTCTGCAAGAATAACTGTGTAATGCTAAATTAATGGTGGTGTAAAAATCTATAAAATCATATTTGCATCAACCGGAAAGATTTTTTTAATATTGAAGGCAGCAACATTCCACTTTAGTCTGACCTGTTTTTATTGTAGTGGCCCCTGAGGGCCAGACGATCATGGGCTTCCAATATTGACTTTCAGCCTTGTCTTTTGAGCTCAGAAATTTCTCCAGACTCTTGAATCTTTTATTGATAATATGAACTATAGATGATGGGGTTGTCACAGTCTGCTCTGCCCTTCTCCTGCTCTGCTGCTCAGCCACACCTCTCATCAATTTAACTGCTTCCACCTGCTCACTACCTCCAGTCCAGCTAGTATATTTGCATCTTCATTCCACTCTCTCCTTGCCAGATTGTCTTAGCTCTCATGCCTGACTCTCCAGCACTTGTTGCTCCCAGACTGTTCACTTGATATCGACCTGACTTGCCTTCGACCTTTGTGTCACATCTCAGCTCCGATAAACCCACCAGCCTTCTGTCCCCATCTACATGTTGTGCTTGCCTTTTTCCTGTTTTTCGGCTGCCTGTGGCTGTTTGGCACTCAGCATGTTCCTGCTCTAGGTCTGGTTCCACATCAAGCGCACCACTGAACCACTTTCCAGGACTCCCTGACTCATTGAGCCTGTAGAGAACTTCTGGACAATTACCTGCTCACGAGTCTGTAGAAACTTGCATGCCTGGCATACAAGAGACCCAGGTTCGAATCTTGCTGTACTCGCCCTAATCCGCCCTACTCTTCTTAATTGTCTGGTAGTGTAGGAGAAAAGGTTAACAGTGTTGTTATGTTTGTGTGTGCAGAGTGAAGAGAGATTAAGAGGTTTGTTATATTCTAGGCTACTGTCCAGGAACAGTCTTTTATGGTTCAGGCTGAGCTGACCTAGTAAGAATGGGATACTTACCAGAAGTTGCACACATCCTAACACATTATAACATGAGTGTGGATTGGACAGAATTCTTACATAAACACCAATGTAATGACTCTGTATATATACACCTTTCAAGGGTGAGAAAGTGGGACTTTTGGGGTCTTTTGTGAATGTGAACAGAGTGCAAAGTATTTTGCTCTGAACAATAAAATTCTCCATGTTGGCTGAAAAGAAGGAACCAGTGTCCTCTTCATTATTTTCTTCTTTGTATAGGGCGAGCTGTGCCCATAGTAGCTGTGTTTCTGCTGAATAAAGACTGTTAATACAAGTCACCCTGTACATTTATGCTGCTATTGGATTCACTCAATACCCATTATAGGGGTATTCAGAGTCCTCCAAATCTTCCCCGAGGAACATCATTCTGAAATTGTTCCACTATTTTCAGATAGTTTTTCACAGACTGGTGAACCTCTGCCCATCTTTACTTCTGAAAGATTCAGCCTCCCTAAAATGCTCTTTTTATACCAAGTCCTCTTGCCAATTCACCAAACTGTTGCCAAATATTTCTCCAGCTGTTTCTTGTTTGTACCACTCTTACAGCCTTTTGTTGCCCCTGTCCCAACCTGTCTTTAACCTTATTTTTTTCTTGTGCAGTGTTCCATTACCAGATTTTTCTTTCTATTGCAACATTTGATACATTCATTGTTTCACTGGGAATAAAATATGGGTTTATGACATTTGCATTGCAAATCACTGTAATCTGCATTTATTTACATTTTACATAATACCCCAAAATAAGTATGTGTATGTTCTGACATACCTTTCAAAAGCTTGTATTTTTTTATTTTGATTGAACTATTTTTAGTGGTTCAAATATCCAAAGATTTTGCACCCTGTCATCCTTGATTTCTGGTCGAACAAGGTGATCCATTTTCTTTCTTCAAAATACTCATTTTCATCGATTAAACATCAGAGATTTAAAAACATTACTGCACCCTATTTTCTTTTTTTGGCTTGATGCACTATTTCATTTTTGTCTTGCCTTTAAATGCAGGGAATTAAAGACATGCTAGCCTTGAACTAGGTGTTAATGAAAGGAAACACTACAGGAGCTGCTGCTGCAGCAAAGATGAAAGATACTATAATGAACATGTTTGCACCCAGACAAACAGACTGAAGGAAATGTCAGGTGCAAGGAAAGATGTTCATTCGGGTATTTGGATTCTGTTAATCCCTTTTGTTTTACTGCGGCACCATTAGAATGGTGGCAAACTGATTTTATTCTGCAAGGTTTCTTCACATTTCCCTCCTCACAGTAGTCTCAAACCTACAGATACAAAACGTTGCCTGATGACATTCTAAATTTAACCTTGTGTTTTAATTCTTGTTATTTTGCCTCCTGGTTTAGTGTAGTTGGCTTTTCATTACTTGTACGTGCTACTTTTTGTAGTATTTTATTTATTTGGCTCAAATATGTAGAAACAAAATCACATTTGGATTTGTATGTATGTTTAAACATTTGATTTAAACATGTTTAAATTGAAAGTGAAGAACAGGAAATGGGGGGACAAAGTTGACAATATATTATTTTAGCTTATTTCAAAGGCTCCAGCATACAGGTGCTGGTCATAAATTAGAATATCATGAAAAAGTAGATTGATTTCAGTAATTCCATTTAAAAAGTGAAACTTGTATATTATATTCATACATTACATACAAACTCATATATTTCAAATGTTTATTTCGTTTAATTTTGATGATTACAAATGACAAC
>NC_051431.1:28664789-28686686 GCF_001649575.2 Kryptolebias marmoratus | reverse complement strand
TGTAATCATCAAAATTAAACGAAATAAACATTTGAAATATGAGTTTGTATGTAATGTATGAATATAATATACAAGTTTCACTTTTTAAATGGAATTACTGAAATCAATCTACTTTTTCATGATATTCTAATTTTATGACCAGCACCTGTACTCCATGAGAAGTCAAGAAGTCGGTTTGCGGTCACGTGGTTGTGACGTGTTTGTATTGGCATACACCTTTCAGAGTCCGCGACACACTCAGATCCCAACTCCCAGGAAGCTCCTCCCTCGTCCTACAGCGTTAAAACAGATTTCTTCTGGCCGGCTTCTCAACTCTCCTGTCCTTATACAGATTTTTGCTTCCCTGACCAGACGTGTTTATTATACAGACTGAGACAGTATACGTCGTTTGGCATAGGCAAATATGATGGTGCACAATAATGAGGGAACGTCTCCCTACGCTGTCCGGCCAAGGCTCACTTTCTCCCGGCCACCACAGCCATGAAGAGCTGCCCGTGTCTCCTTGCGGTCTTTTTAGGTTCATTGGTTTCTAAGTTTTATTGGAACAGTTGTAAAGACAGCTGTATTTTCTAACAGTAACAGTGAATGTAAGTCTTAGCTCTGCATTTAATTTTTTTTAAGCAATTCAGGATTTGAATAAACAAAAGGTTAACATTTAGGGTAATTGTGGATTATATTGTTAAGTGATTTTTATGTGAAGATTGTAACATATGGGAGCTAAGGGAACTTGTTTGTTTGTTGTTTTTTTCTGTCTTGAGGATTTCTGTGACTTTTGGGTTTAACACAGCCTATTTCTATTACAGTTGTTTTGCTTTATATTGTTATTTTTTATAATCTAAAATAAATGTGTTCCATCCATCCATCCATCCATCCATCCATCCATCCATCCATCCATCCATCCATCCATCCATCCATCCATCCATCCATCCATCCATCCATCCATCTTCTTCCCTCTCAGACTCTCTCAGACCCAGACTTCCCTCTCCCCAGCCACTTGGGCCAGCTTCTCTGGGGGAATCCCAAGGCGTTCCCCTGCCAGCCGAGAAACATAGTCCCTCCAGTGTGTCCTGGGTCTTCCTCTGGACCTCCTCCCGGTGGGACGTGCCCGTAACACCTCACCAGGGAGGCGTACAGGAGGCATCCTCACCAGATGCCCGAGCCACCTCAACTGGCTCCTTTCGACGTGGAGAAGCAGCGGCTCTACTCTGAGTCCCTCCTGCATGACAGAGCTTCTTACCCTATCTCTAAGGGAGAGCCCAGACACCCTGCGGAGAAAACTCATTTCAGCCGCTTGTATTCGCAATCTCGTTCTTTCAGTCACTACCCAAATCTCATGACCACAGCTGAGGGTAGGAACGTAGATCGACCCGTAAATCGAGAGCTTTGCCTTTTGACTCAGCTCTCTCTTCACCACGACAGACCGGTACAGCGCCTGCTTCACTGCAGACGCTGCACCAATCTGCCTGTCAATCTCCCGCTCCATTTTTCCTTCATTCATGAACAAGACTCCGAGTTGCTTAAACTCCTCCACTTGGGGCAAGACATCTTTCCCGACCCGGAGAAGGCACTCTACCCTTTTCCGGCTCAAGACCATGGCCTCGGATTTGGAGGCACTGATCCTCATCCCGGCCGTTTCACACTCGGCTGCGAACCGCTCCAGCGAAAGCTGTAGATCACGGCCTGATGAAGCCAGTAGGACCACATCATCTGCAAGAAGCAGAGACGCAATCCTAAGGTCACCAAAACGGATCCCCTCGACACCTTGGTTGCTCCTAGAAATTCTGTCCATAAACGTTATGAACAGAATCGGTGACAAAGGGTAACCTTGGCGGAGTCCAACTCTCACATGAAACGAGTCCGACTTACTGCCGGCGATGAGGACCAAGCTCTGACACCGGTCCTATAGGGACCTAACAGCCCGTATCAAAGGACCCGGTACCCCATACTACCGGAGCACCCCCACAGGGACACGGTTGAACGCCTTCTCCAAGTCCACAAAACACATGTAGACTGGTTGGGCGAACTCCCATGCACCCTCAAGGACCCTGCTGAGGGTGTAGAGCTGATCCAGTGTTCCACAACCAGGACGAAAACCACATTGCTCTTCCTGAATCCGAGGTTCGACTATCCGTTGGACCCTCCTCTCCACAACCCCCAAATAGACCTTACCAGGGAGGCTTAAGAGTGTGATCCCTCTGTAGTTGGAACACACTCTCCGGTCCCCCTTTTGGAATAAGGGGACCACCACCCCAGTCTGCCTATCCAGGGGAACTGTCCCCGATGTCCACGCAATATTGCAGAGTTGCGTATACCAACACAACCCCACAACGTCCTGAGCCCTAAGGAACTCCGGGCGAATCTCATCCACCCCCCGGAGCCTTGCCACCGAGGAGCTTTTTAACCACCTTGGTGACCTCAGCACCGGAGATTAGAGAGCCCGACCCAAAGTCCCCAGGCTCCGCCTCCTTAATGGAAGACGTGCTGGTGGGATCAAGGAGGTCTTCAAAGTATTCCGCCCACCGACCCACAACGTCCTGAGTCGAGGTCAGCAGCACACCACCCCCACTATAAACAGTGTTGGTGCTGCATGGCTTTCCCCTTCTGAGACGCCATATGGTGGACCAGAATCGCCTCAAAGCCGTGCGGAAGTTTTTCTTCATGGCCTCTCCGAACTCCTCCCATGCTCGAGTTTTTGCCTCAGTGACCACCCGAGCTGCATGCCGCTTGGATTGCCGGTACCTGTCAGCTGCTTCTGGAGTCCCACAGGCCAAGAAGGCCCGATAGGACTCCTTCTTCAGCCTGACAGCATCCCTCAGCGGGTTTGAGGGTTGCCGCAGCGACAAAAAATGTGTTCATTCATACCAAATATAAAATTATTCATATAAGGTTTATATTATTCTGGACCTTTGCTTGAGAAACATTTCTTTAGGCAGATTTAGCTGAATTTTAATTGATGAAGAAAAGAAAAGTTTAAAATATCTGTAACTGAATAAAATTGGAACCTGTGCAGCATGAGACATGCTTCTTGGTTTAATCAATGATTAAACCAAATGAGAACATTCCAAAAACACTGAATATGAATTCATCTTATGTAGTCTTAGGAAGTGTGTTTTATCATTGGAAAAAAGGCTTTAATTCAGATACTTGTTTAGGCACAGGCAAATCTGTCCCACCATTCTGAAATTCTCTGCTTTTGTCCATAGATATTCTGTTCCAGGGGCCCACTCATAATTAGTACAACCCTGTTTGCCAAAAGCTGGACGGCTGCCCTTAGCAGGTTTCATATCACTGCTTTTCTATTCCAATGTCAGTGTCAGCACCACCTGCTCACCATTAAAAAAGAAAGAAATGATTTGCAGTGGCCAAAAACAATCTGCATTTCCGTTGAGTAGTAATAGATTAGGAGATAACTTTAAAGTTATATAGCTGAAGATTTCTTTAAAGTTATTTAAAAGGGTCTCATTGATTTTCACGACTTGGCAATAAAACAAGATTTGGCAGGAAAAATTGGTCAGGAGGTATAACTGTTGTTTTAGCAGCTCATTAGTGTTTTTTATTTAAAACTTTCCCCGATAAATAAGCTCAGTGAAGGCAGTCCATGCACAAAAAAAGTTTTGATCATTTTTCAACAGTTGTTTTCACAGACCACAGCAACAAATAGTAGAAGCTAACTTGTAGGTAAAAAAATTCCGCAAAAATGTCTGTCTTTGCTGGAATTTGCTGAAGAAGCTGAAACTTTGTTGTTAAAACTACCGTACCTTCTGGACTATAAGGTGCACTTAAAAGCCTTTAATTTTCTCAAAAAATAACTGTGCGCCTTATAATCTGGCGCGCCTTATATATGTAAGAAGTCGTAATGTTTTGGTACGACTTTGGTAAACTACAAAGCTGCACCGCTTGCAGCATTAAGGCTCAGTTATAGTCGCATTTTGTAGCGTTGCGCAGGGCTCCGCGCGCGGACCCAAGCAAGGGCGTATGTGTTTATACTTGACGCTTACGTCGGTGCAGTATCCTTCCGTGAGTTTTGAACCATTTGATTATCTTTGTGATGTCTCATAGAGGGATCATATAAATGCTGATACAGGCTCTGCTAGAGCACCAAAATCATCCATTTTGAATGGAGCGCGGCGTGCGCGGTCCACGTGAAGTTACAAAAATTGGGAGGTGAACGACGATGTCCCTTATAGTCCGGTGCACTTTATATATGACAAAAGTTTAAAACTGGACCATTCATTGACAGTGTGTCTTATAATCCAGTGTGCCCTATAGTGCGGAAAATATGGTAAAAGAAGTAAATGACTAGCTAAAAGAAGCAAAATGCGAGCAAACAGCTAAAAGAAGAGAAGAAGAGGGGTAGCTAAAAACTAAAAGTAGCATAAGAAGACAAAAATAAAGCAAGTATTGCTTTAATGAAGCAGTCAACTTTGGCCTGACTCCCCCTGCTGATTGGTCTTATTGATATCAATGTAGAGCTCGCTGTGTGAGATAGACTTTCTGAGCATGCTCCAGTCAGTTGTTGCAGAATAGTCCTGAAGTCCAGTTGCATCCTCGGGTCAAACTCTGATCTGCTTTTGTACAGTCTGACCGACAAAAAAAAAAAAGAGCAGCTGCTTCATATTGTCTCTGTAAGTAATCCTCATCTGTGCCATTTTTTGCCTCCTCTGTTATATTTTGTTTGCCTTATAATGTCATCTATCTCAGGACATTGTTTGCTATTTCATCACTGTCCTCCATTGTGTTTTCTGTTCTCTGCTGCACCTGTCTCAGGATCGCCAGCATGACTCATAAAGCCAGACAGGAATAAACCTTTCTAAATAAATAAAACTAGCTAGTCTTTTTTCAGGCATTTCCTTTATGTCAAGCTATATTTGAGTTTAACCTAAACATAGAACTGTCTTGGTTTAAAATAAAGAACTGGATGCATGAGTTTTAGTGTAGATTTTCTTTAATCCACACACAAGATCAAAAATATAAATCCATGCTCAAAATACACACAACATCATATAAATCTTTTAAAAAGTGATGTTAAAGGTTCTAGGATGTCTTAACTTGAGAAGGCCAATGTCTGTTACCTTCTTGTTAATAATCATGACTGCAGCTGGTAGTTTCTCTTTGCCAGCATGAAAATTATTTTTTTGGCAACATTCATTGGATTGACCACCCTCAGATGAATAGTTCAAACAACAGTGCTGTATGGACTATAAAATGTCTTTAAAATGTTTTGTATAGTACAAAATGCAATGCTTCTTGGAGGCTGTGATCCATGGGTACCACTCATAGTTACTAAATTGAAAGTGGTAATCCTGGGCAGGGACAGGCTTGCTAGCTTCAGAGTTGCCTGTCCTTTCCTCACAAAATCCAGCTTCTCTTGAAAAGTCTGTCTTGAAAAAGGTATTGTAAGATTATTTGCAACCAAATTTATTTCTTTGCCTCTATTGGCCATTATTGGCCCAAAAGGCTACTCCTCCACAATATGGTTTAGCTTGTGCAAGTTGCTACTGATGTCCCTTGGTAGCTCTGACTACTACACTCTGACCATCCAATCAAAGGAAATAAAAATGCCAGTGTCTTCATGGGCCTGATAGATAGCCTAAGTGTTGCCAACTTGAAATATGGTTTGTTGAAGTACTAATCTTAGTTTATTTAAAGCTACAGTGACCTGCAGTTATGATTCTGAAAGCTTAGAATTAGATTTCTTTGACCATAGCAACAAATGATGGCTGAAATATGATTGGATGAAACTCTAATATAAACATACATTTCTAAAAGCTGCACAACCACAAAAAGCAAAATGAAAATTAAAAGAAAAATATTGATTACTGACAATGATTAAAAACATGTTTATAGAAATAAAGTAATTCCATTAAAATATGTCATTGATTCTGATTAATGAATGTTTAGGCCAGCAGAGAATGCCTCCTGGTGCTGATGGCCGACCTCTATTTTTTTCTTTTCAAGTGCACCAAACAATCCAAAAAAGGCAGCTTGTTGTTGATCGCATCCTCTCTGATGTTCTCACTTGATGTTGTTGTCAACAGAGTTGATGGGTCTGGTGAACACTTCTACTTTTGTAGCTTGGATTTTGACTCAGGTATCATTCACATATTTGAACCAGTGGCTTGGTGTTTCCTCAAAGGTGTTCAGAGCTCTTTGTTCTACTTCCTCTAGTAGAGATTGGCCACAGTTAGTAAGACTGGAGATCCCATGGCACAACCATGCTTTTGTCTGTAAAATGCCGTTATATTTTAAATAAGTGGTGGAAAGACAAAGATTTTAGGCAATAGTGGCTGCCGTTGAAAAGCAGTGCTTCCTATGTTTGTTTGCTTTTTATGGTAGGCCCCATTAAATCAATTAAGGCCACCATTACCATGACATTCATTCCCATGATGAGTGAATGTAAACCTCAGAACATCACTGTATTTTGACTCTAAGGCTGATTTGGTGTTGGGGCTGAAGGAACATTTAAAATCACTGAAAATGAAAAGCTGCAGGCTTTATCTGCTCTGAGCTCAAATCAACAGGTTACACAAATCAAAGTCTTTTTAAACGTCAGTGGGCATGCTGAGAGCAGGAATCACTTTTAGAATTTGTTCTTACAATGCCGTGGGAGCCTGTATCCAAAGTCTTTATGCCTTTTGACTGAGATTTATGCAGAGTCTGTATGTGCAGGCCATTACCTTTATTATGACAAGGAAACACTGGTCATAAATTTGACGTTGAGTTAAATCTGAGTTAAATTTTTTCTTTATGACTGTTGTTGAATGTGAGAATATTTTTTATGGTAAGGTGCAGTGGAATCTACATATCCAACATTGTCCAGATTAGTTTAGATTATTATTGCCTTGAGCACAGTAATAAATAAATTAGCATGTATGTAAATGCTTACATACATGTACAATTCAACAACTAAAAGTGCAGATGCATTGTAGAGGCAGAGCCATTCATTTGTGACTGTCAGCTGTCAAAGCCCACGGATAACAACAAAATTAAAGTCATCGATCACAGTGCAAACGTTCAGGCAGATAGATTATGTATTGAGGAGACAAAATATTACCTAAATGAAACTCAAACTCTAAAAACCTCTCCTCACGACAGACTGGAAAATGCACAGAGAAACCAGGAGTCAAAAATGGTCAGAAACAGTATCTTCAGTTTAAAAGATTTATTAGCCTTAGTACTAAGGGAGACACTCCTTACCAGCTCACAGCAGGAACACCAGAAGATGTCTGAGCTAAATCACTAAAACATAGCATTTTAACTTGAACAAAGAACTGGCCCATCCTCCTTCGGTCATCTTTCCGGAAACCTGTATATGGACTTGTTTTTCTCCATCTTCTGCAGGTGTCCTCCTTCGGAGGGGTTCCGGCTTCTGCTTAGCTGACTCCCCCAGATCGCATTAGCTTCGTGCTTAGTACCGGCAGTCCCATAAACTCCCATGACCTCGCCAGCCAGTGCAGAGTTGCACTCATCCTTAGGTTAATACAATCAATAGAATTACAGAACATAAATACATCATTCTAACTGGTAAGGAGTGTCTATATTATAGTTTTAACTTCACATATCCTTTGTGATTTTGACTTATATTAGATTACGGATTTACACTCTTACTCTCGAAAAACAAACTCTTTCATGCTCCTTTCATCCTATTAGAAGTCTAATGGGGTTGCAGCTGATTGGAAATTTGATTTGTTTAGTTTAGTTTCAGTTGCTGCCTAGTCAGCCTTTTGTTTTGATTATTTTTTTTAAAGAAATTGTCAGGGTTCCGGGTAACCAGGAGAGGACAAGAGTGCAGCAAGTAAATCCAAAAAACTTCTTTATTAAAAGATAACAAAAACCTGGGACACAGCCTGAAAGTGCTTCCAACACCAATTCACAAAAACCTTGGAAGTAGCGAAAAAACCCGAACCGTATACAAAGACGAGGACCCAACAACAAACACAGGCACTTAAATACACACAAACATAATCAGAAACTCAGGACAGGTGCGCAAGGCAAACAACACACGTGGACAGAGGACAAACCAAAAACCCAAAACGGAACCCAAAAAGTGAGATCCTCACAGAAATTAGTTTTCTTTTAAAGTATGATTCTGCATTCTGGGTATCTTTCCTTTCAACCTGACAGGATGTTCTGAGACACTTTTGCTGTCATTTTGATTGAATTTGTCAATATTTGTAAAATGTTGATTTTTTTCCTATTTAATTACTGAAGCTTAATTTATCCATTACATGAGACATTTTTAGGTGAAAAAAATGTTACATCATAAAAACATGAAACATGAATTTTGGGGAAAAAATAAAACCATTCGTAGAAACATAAAATAATGGATATTATTGATTTATTTGTGTTTATTTTATACAGTTTTCTCCGGGTACTCTGATTTCCTCCCACATACCAAAACATGCACTTGGTGACTTTAAATTGTCCCTAGGTGTAAGTGAGAGTGAATGGTTGTCTGTCTCATTTCTCTTCATGTGTCCCTGTGATGGACTTATTCTGTCCAGGGTGTCCCCCGCCTCTCATACAGTGACTGCTGGAGATAGGCACCAGCTCCTTGCGACCAGGAAAGGAAAAACAGGTAAAGAAAATGCATGGATGGATATTATACAGTAGTCTCCATATAGGCTATTGTATAAAAAATAGACAGAATTTTATTCAAATGTAGTATATCTTAAAAATACTTTGGCAATGATTTTAAAGGAAAGCTTAACAGGAAAATATTGAGGATAACTTCCAGTTCAACACAATTCACTGTTCTTTAAATACAATGTTTTCAATCTCATTCAGTTATTGTGTTCAATAACTGTAACGTAAGTAATGATTAAAATTATTACTATAATTTATTTTCTTACATTCTCAAGCAGCCCTAGTTTGGAAATGTGTTTTTAAATTGCTTTTAAAACAGAAAGTAAGACAATCTGGGAGCAGGCGTACAAGGAAGCAAGGCAGAGGTTGACTGACAGTTGTAGACAGAACAGGAGACAAGCCTTGCTGCCTAATAAGCTTTGTCTGCATTAGATCTGGTAATGATCTCAGTGGAGACAGCTCCTATACTCCCTGTCACTACTTCACAGATGTACAACCCCTGGCAAAAATTATGGAATCATCACACTTGCAGGATGTTCTTCCAATTGTTTAATTTTGTATAAAAATTAAATCTCAGACATGCCACAAAACTATAAATATTCAAAATTCCAACCTTTTCGCGTCAAGAAACAATACAAAAAAACATATCGTTATAGTCAGTCATGGTTGCTTTTCTTTAGATCCAACAGAGGAAAAAAAAATGTAATCTGAAATTCTAAAACAAACACCTGCAATAGATTAAATCTGCTAATTAGTCTTGTGCTCACACTTCCAGAGCTGTTGCATAAAGCGGATTGACATAAATGGGTGACTGGATGAGTGTCATGTAAGGTAAAGGCATGGGGGAGATGGTAGTCATTACATCTTCAATAAATACCTAAAAGTCTATATTGTAATTTTGGACACTTTGTCAGTAGTGGGGGAGATGGAGGCAAACCCAGAGAAAAAAAAATTGGTTCAAAACAAAAATCTGATGAAGTCAGCAATGCAGAAAACAAGAGGTCTAAAAGTAAAACTAGACGAGCAAGTTCTAAAGTCCTGTTGCAGCAGCACCTTTTTTATTAGAAACAAGGAATGGGTGGAGGATGAATCGGTCAGGACTGATTCAGCCACACAGCTTAATCACATAGATAAAGCTTACAGCATGTTGTGGAACACTGTCCATCAATGATAATACAAAGATTGTCAGGGTTTTAGTGACGTTACTTGGGTGATTGACTAAAACTCCATCTGTTTTAATATTAAAATTATTTTAGTTCAAAACTTTAGCATAAAGGCAGCGGATAATATACATTCTTTCAAGGAATGCTAAGCCTTTATTTATTTATTTAGTCAGTCAGTCAGTCAGTCAGTCAGTCAGTCAGACAGTTGATCAGTCCAAAGTTGTCATATACAATACAGTGAATGCATCTATTGGGAGCATGTTGTACCAGTGCTGTGTTGAGCCATCTAACCGCTCTTGTAGTCCCAGTTATTTTACGATTAGAGATTTATCTGTCCATGTTTTTTCCGTGTTGTCAAAATTAAGGCAATTTTGTGCATATTAGAAAGGATTTGATGATTCATCAGTGCCACAGACATCCAAACCATGAATTAGTGAGAATGTTGTGAGGGAGAAAGAAAAAGAAAGACAGGAGCGGGGTACAGCCTCTACCATGGGATTGCTGCTTCCACCCTCTCTGCTTCATTTGGGTGTTTCCTTAGAAACAACAGTGCACAAATGATTTATTTAAAGCTCCGCTTTGATTTAAACTTCATAGCTGCTACTCTCAGTGGTTCCCATGTAATAAATAAAAATAAATTTTATTCCACAAGAGAAGCTTAACATGTTAATCTGCCATAATGAAGCTGCTGTGAGAATGTTGTACTGGCAGCTTTTTGAGCCAAAACCTTAAACCTCTCACTCTTCCCTTCAAGTGCTTCTATAAAAGAGGAGTAAATCACACATTTATTCACTATTATGTAATAGAGGCTTTTCTACTTAAATCCATGGAGACATTCTCTGTTATTACTAATATGTTTTATTTATATTTTGATTACCAGTAATTGGAAGCATTATCAAAACCTTTTCATTAAAACCAATGCCAGTACAATAGTAAAATAAGTATGAGGCAGATTTTTCTAGTATTTTGTATTTGTTTGCAAGTCACAAAATTGTTTTTTACAGTCAGCCTCACAGGGATCATTATGGCCGAGCACTAATGCAGCAATTATAGATGGAGGAAGACAGCTAATATATCGAGTCACCACTGGATATTTTCTACATACAGTCTGAGTCAATGTCATTTTCTGAGTAGTTACTGCTTTACATAATCTGATGTCCTGTTGTTCTGCAGTGAGGCATGTGTACTGTGCTGTTAGATGGAACTTGTCCTTTGATTTGGGATCTCAGCAAATGTTTGTCTGGCAGCTCTCTAATTCTCGTTACTGATTTTGACCTGTCGTGTCAGAAAAATAATTTCCAGGCACTGTTAGATGAAATCACTCAAACAGGTTTATTTATATATTATGCACAAAATATAGAGAGCATTAAAGACAATCAACAATCAATATCAGAGTCCCAGGTCTGAACAGGGAAGCTCCGAATCAAAGCTCTGGCCCCCCAAGTCAATACCGGAGCTTTTATTAAAGATATTGAAATACTGGACCAGAAGGAGGAGTTAGGGAAAAGCAAGGCAGTCTGGTTCCCATGAGGAGAAAATTCAACATCGCTCCTATAAACAAGTTAATTCTGTGAGAACCCATGGCACTTGGAATAGAAGTCATAACATAATCAGGACTTATCAACAACAGGTGTTAACTTATAATAAATTCCGCCATTACAGTCTCTATGAATTCCAGAGCAAATATGCCTCAGACAGAAGAACATTTATACAAGTCGGATAAAAAAAGGCATTTTCAGTTTAGCGAACAGCAACTTTAAAGAATCCTGCATTCATAAAAACATGCAATTAAAATCTAGCTAATAAAACTACATTTAAGTCATTTTTGAAAATCCATCCACAACTTAAAAGCCAGGTAAATTTATTGAATTTATTCTGAAGGTAAACTAATTGGTTACCTTCAGAATAAATTCAAAGTAAATTTATGATTTAAATTACACTAAAACAGATTAATAAACAATTTAAACCTGATGTATACATACGTTGCATAAGTTTGAAATTAAATCAGACCAAATCTTTCCTGTTTAAGTTAGTTAGGATTTAAAAAAAATATTTCTATTTGTTAATGTCTCATGGAGAATTTGACGTCTGCAAGGTGGCAGACTGGGGTGGTGGTCCCCATTTTTAAATCAGAGGAACCGGAGAGTGTGTTCCAACTATCAAGAGATCACAATTCAGTCTCGCCAGGAAGGTTTCCTCCAGGGTGTTGGAAGGGAGGATTTGACCGAATGTCAAATCTTAGATTCAGGAGGAACAGTATGGCTTTCATCCTGGTCGTGGAACCATATTTGGCCCAAGGCATAAGAGAAGCAAGCAGCTGCTTAGGGTCCCTAGGCCTGCAGGGCCCCCCAAGAGCGCTTTAACACTTACATAAAACAAGTTGATACCATAGACATGTAATAAATTACTAGACTCCATACAATAAGCCAGAACTTAAAGCTGGAGCTTTTACAGCATTCGTACAGGACAGTCTCAGTATCAGTCTTAAGTCCTGTCACTCCATGTAAACAAAGGAGACTTTACTCTTGGTAAAATAAAAAAAATAAATAAAATACACCTCAGAATTTTTTTTTAGGTGCTGACTGTTGATTTGCATAGTTCTTACCTTGCTACTGTATGTTCAAATGATCATTTCTTTATTAGGTTGAGCTGTAATTAGTTATTTCATGCTTTTAAAATTGTCATGTAATGTTTGATTCCGAGCTGGGGAGTAGGAGGGACTTAAAGCCACACATCACTAGTGCGCTGATGTTGGTCCTAAAAATACAACATGGCAGCTTTTGTAAACGAGGTCTTGCTGGCTTCAGCTCTGGACAGTGAGAAAAGGCAGAGACAATTTGTCTATAATATGTGTCTATGGTCGATACCCATTTTAATCTACATTAGTTGTATTTAAAATTATAAAAGAATGATAATTCTGATCACTGATCATTTTGATGAGAGCAAATTTTTTTTAATATCTGCTTTTTGTGTCTGAGCTGGTTCACATTTCATGCAGACTGTTACCGTTTGTGGTTAAATGTCAAAAAGTAGTTGACAACTGTCTGAAGTTCCTTAAACACAACACTCCCCACCTTTGCAGCTGTAAAGAAGTGCTGTAAACTGGACTGGCAGACTGAATGAGTAAGTCTGAGAAATAACACTTTTGTAGATGTACCTTCAACGATTACTTTCTGAAACTTTCATTAAAATCTGTCCAGCGGCTCATGAAATATTTTTATAATAGACAGACAGGGTTGATCAGTCAGTAAGTAAGTAAAGTAAGTAAAAAGTTATTTGTATAGCACATTTCAGCAGCAAGGCGTTCAAAGTGCTTTACATCATAAAACCATCAGTTAGTGCTTAAAGTACGTGCTGGGGATCTTGTCTGAGTTATAATCATTTTTATGTTTGCTAAGGTTGACACTAAAAGTTAATCAGTTGTAGAGACACCTCCAATACTTACTTTTCAGTAAAATCTGTCCACTGTTTTAGGAGCTTATTTATTGCCTTTTTGTGTTCAATAAGCAGATGATAATTAAGCATGAACAATATAAAATGTTGTTTGAAGTGCTGTGGTGGAGAGTGGGCCACGGTCTTAACTGAAACGGAGGACCCCAAGTAATACAGGCCTGCATAGAGCAGTGGAATAAATCTGAAGCTCTGATTTGTGGAGTTGCTAAGGGGGTCATGAGAGTTTGACTCTCCAGTCTACATGTGTTTTGTGGATCTGGAGAAGGCTTATGATTGTGTTCTTTGTGACATTCTGTGAAGGGTCCCGGGGGGTTATCGGGTGACTTTTAAGGGTTATCTAAACCCTGTATAACCAAAGCAATAATTGTGTCCGCATTAGCGACACTAAGTCAAGTTTGTTCTCTTGTTGGACTTTGCCAGTGCTGTCCCTTTTTGCTGATCCTGTTTATGGTGTTCACCGTCTGGTATCCACATTACTAATGACCTTGAAGAACTTTATTTGCTTCCCATTATTTATGCTCTCACTTAAGGGTTGCACAATATATTGAAAACATATTGTCATCACAACATCAGTGAGTGCAATATCAATATCGCAAAGGACTGCAATAAATCTTAACCAATGTAGTTCAAGTACCATGCATTCATGTTCTGCATGCTAATATTATATGTGGTCAATTCAATGGACTTTTACTGACCTTGATGCCCACACCTGGTTTAAATGATAGTGGTGACAGAAGACAAATTGAAGAGTGAGGAAAATGTGGGTTTATCACAACTGATAATGTCACCACAATATTAAACAATAATATTGCACATTGCAAGTTTTTCTAATGTTGTGGAGCTCTAATTCACTTCAAAATTCTACTTCTTTTCTTTAAGGCCATCGAAAATCTAGCTCCTTTATACATGCCTGAACTCATCCACATCAGTAAACCTTTCTGCACTCTCAGGTCATCGTCCTCTCACTGTTCCAGGCACCTGCTGACAGGAGGTAGAGCTTTCAGTCACTCTACACCCACCTCTGAAATGCTCTTCTACTGGACCTTTGAAACACTGACACACTGTATTTTAGAAATCACACTTGAAGACACATCTGTTCAAACTTGCATATGCAGTATGGTTTTAGCTGCAGTTTGTTAACTCTATGAATTTTTAATTGTGTTCATTGATTGTGTTGCTGTTTTATATGAATTTATAGACAAAAGTCATGCATGTTAGGTTAATTGGTAACTCTAGGAGTAAGTGAAAGTGTAAATAGTTGTGTGATGAAATGACAGTCTGACAATCCAGGGTATACTTGTCTTTCATTCAATGATCGCAGGAAATAGGCACTACCTTATCTGCAACCCTCCATGAAAAAGCATGTTAAAAAAGGATGGATTTTATTGTTCTGCCTTTTTTGCTTTTTTTTGTAGTGAGTTAAAACCCAGTTAAATAGCCTGCAGCCGCCAAGGCAAAGACAGATCTGTTACATGTTTAAATTAAAAAATACTGCATAAAATTCTTCCAAGTTCTGTTTTGTAGATGAAATGCTTCTGAAATGTGCTTAAAAATAAAATGTATTAATAAAGAACAGACAACAAAAAGGCCAACAAAATACAGTGTTGAAGTAGCTGCAGAAATGTCACACACCTCCAACCATCAAAGTGTGGAGGGCTTTGTAGCGATTATTCTTCAGCTTTGATAAAGCACTTTTCTGGAGCTTGTGTAGCGTTCCCTAGAACATGTCATATGAAGGAATGTGTTAATCCCAGTGTCACTACACACCAGCACAAAATAACAATTTTGTAAAGCCTCAAATATGTTTTTCATGTAAGTGTGGCCACAAGAAATCCTCTGATGTAAATTTTTACTTTCTGAAAGACTAGGAGGATCTACTTGTGGGTAAACAAAAATCTGGCCTTAGATCTTATTACGTCAGTGTCAAGGAGGAGTTCAGACAGAGACTCAAGCAGGAAGTGTTTTAAAAAATAAAGAAGGCTTCATTGTAGAGTGAATTCAAAAAGGTTAACAGAGGCAACTTAAGTACCAAACCATTATCCAAGAACTCAGATGATACTTGAAGAGTTCAGTCTAGGTACCCGAAGAGCAAAGAAAAAGGGATAAATGCAAAACAGAAAATTTTAAGTTTCTTTCATAGTTTTGTATTGTGGTGTCATAAATACTTTTGCCATTAATAAATAGTTCTTACCTTTCTTTGTAAATAAACAGTGAATATTTCAGACTTTCTTTAAATTATTTTTCCAGTCATCTATTGTGTTATATTAAAGATTTTACTGTATTGAACATTTTACACCTCCTTGTCCTTTTTGCTGTCTCTGTCAGTATTAACCTTCCTGTTTTTTTTTCTCCAGCTGCCATCGAGGCCTGTCTGACTCACCTCCTGAAGAGACGGGCTGCTGGGTTTCTCCGCAGTGATAAGATAGCTGCTCTCTTCACAAAGGTTGGCAAAGTGTTCGACATCGCTGGTGACGTTTGTCGTAAAGTCCAAGAGCAGCTCCAGCAGCAGTCAGATCTCACCAGGTTGGTGTCCCTCCATGACTCCTGCCCTTTATGTTATTTCCGTTGCAGCTCTGAAGAACTTCTAACTAATCGAAGTTTAGGAACCCCCTTCTTATTTCCCCTTCAGGTTTACCTGTGGTAGTAAATACTGTAGTTGGAACACTGGTGCCAGAGACTAAACCCAACACAACAGTCAGGAGTTTTCAGTGAATCTGCCTTACAGCATATTTTATGTTAGAGTTTAGGAAGACTTTTGATGAAGATTTAGTTGTGCACTACACAAATCTAGCCTTCTTGAAAGAGTGGCAAAAAGAAAACCATCATTGAAAGAAAGCCAGGAGATGTCCTGCTTGCAGTTTGACACAAGCCATGTAGGGGCACAGCAAACATGTGGAAGAAGCTCAGATCTCTGCTTTGCTCAGTTCAGACCAAAATTTTACTTTTTGATCTAAACCCGGGCTATAGTGAAATGGTTTAGATCAAAACATATTCAAGTGTTAGAATGGTCCAGTGTATAAGCCTCTCTTATATGCAGTATAAGTCAGAACTTAAATTCAGTACATGGAATTCTTTTCTCTCTTCCTTTTATCGTAGACCAATGGTCTCCAATCCTGGTCCTCGAGGGCCACCATCCTGCAGGTTTTCCTTGTTTCCCTGCTCCAACACACCTGATTCAGTGGTTAAATTACCTCTTCATGTTCTGCAGAAGCCTGTTAATCACCCATTGATTCTAATCAGGTGTGTTGGAGCAGAGAAACAAGTAAAACATGCAGGATGGTGGCCCTCGAGGACCAGGATTGGAGACCACTGTCATAGACCAATCAAGGCTCTTAATCACCAAAGGATTGAGGGAATTTTGCGTTTGCTATTTTGGGAGCAAACCAGAGTGCATCTTTTTAATTCACAAAGCTATTGCAAAAGGAGCAAGTTGGTCTGAGTTGTCTAACCCTAACCACTCAGTGTCTCTCTCTGCCCTGACACGCTTTGCCCAAATTTAAATAAAACTTATGCCTGCAAACCACCTATTTTTATGTTAATTACTGCCAGACCTAAATGTGTCTAATCCTTCAAGACCAGCACTGCTTGCAGCACACAGCTGTCTCTGGAGAATTGGTTGTTTTTGCATCTCAAAAACAACCAATTCAGCAACTAACTGCACTGTTGGCATGTCACAAATGTTATGATTCATTGTGTGATTGTCCAACACTGTTGCATCTACAGCTAAAATATCAAAAATATCAAAATCCAGTTGCTGTTATAAATTCAGAACACAAAACCTTATAATTATGTACATTTCAACAGACAGAGGTTATAAAACAACTACACTGAGGCTCAGATTCACTAAGAAGGCACAGCAGCAGTTGTTTTCTACTCTTTCACAGCATTGTATTCATTTAGCATGCGTGAGCAATTTGGTTTCTTTTTGCAACTGATTGATCTCATTACGCAACGATCTGTCCCAAACACGTCAGGCACAAAAGTGACAGAGAATGAAAAAAGTTTTTGCAATGTGAGCTCCAGATCCTAATGGGAAAAATAAATAATATCAGCATAAACATCTCACCATATCAGGAAGGAAGCACATTCATAAAGACATTTCTAAGTCAGTAGGTCACATTTTGGGCTTAATTGATCATCACTGCATTGTTTTATTTTCATTTAATTCAAAACTAAAAACACGTGGGCTCTTCTGAACCACGAGGTGTGTGCATGCCTTCTGGGAAGCTGTGCTCAGGGCAAGGTGGCGGGTAAATGTGTTGTAAAATATTTGCTTTAAAATATAATTATTACCCCTGGATGTGAAGTTCTATCTGCAGAAATGTTCTACAATCATGTTTTTTATTCTGAATGTAAAACAACAACTCATTTGTAGATGCAACACTGTCTGACACCCATCACTGGAAAAACTGGATGATTAATACCTACCCTGACATGCTGTTCTCTTTTTGTGAGGACAACACTGCATCAAGTTGCTATTTTTTCTCTGTGTTCTTCCTGGGATGCAGTTACTATCAACTGTAAGGCAACTAAATATTTCACTGAATAAACTGCATGTCACAAAAATGAATGGTCTTTCAATGAATGTATTTTGCAACAATATGCATGGGCATACCTCTAAATGCATGCATAATACCCCATTCAAATATGGGCAAATCACTTCAGCACACAAAGACATTGTTTGTCTAGCAGCACAGTGGTGAAGTTCAGATCTCACTTTGCAAGGACTTTCAGAAATATATGGATGTACTAAATCCCAATTTGTGCCTGCAAAAGACACACAATCATTTTATGTATCTGTTCATAGCAGAATGCCCACTGGAATCCTGCTAGGTTGATGTCACAACTTGTAACGTTGTTACAAGCTCACTCCCATACACACACAACCACAGTTGTTTTTTTATATGAATCTTCTTTATTTTTATCTTCCTTTTCAGGGATGTATAAAGGGCTTTCAGACACAGATTCCTTCTTCTAGAAAGCCCCCTACAGGGTCTCAGCACACTACTCAGAAAAAGGAATTGTAACTGATTAGAAACCCACCATATCATAGCCTGTGTCCAATCAATCCCACCTGGTGCTGTTTCCTGAACCATCATTTCATCACTCTCCTGCAGCTACACCTTACCCACACCCCACTAAAACATACCCCTACCACCCAACACAGGTCAGTGCAGCATCTGCGTCACGTCAGTCAGGGGGCTAGTCAGCTCTGCAAAGTTCAGTATGAACCTCCTGTAGAGCCTGACAGCACCAAGAACTGCAACACCTCCCTTTTGGACCTGGACCATGAGCAGGCTGCAATTTTCAATCTGAGGCTACACCTGCCTGCAGCCAAAGTGGTACCCTTGATACCTTACCTTACTCCGTCCAACAGTGCACTTCTTCAGGTTGGTCATGAACACTCCTGCATTAGTGACTTGGCACAGTGACCATCTGCCGTGTGTGCTTCGACCAGGTTTATAAGCCTTATACCCAGTCATTTTCTCTCTATTTCACTGCTTTATGTATGTGACTAAAATATCTCTCTTATGAGTCAGGCAAACAAAGACCCAAATGACCCTCTAGTGGGAGTAAGATTAATCTGCATTTAAATTTAGCTTGCACAAATTAGGCACCTCATGTAGATAAAAGCTTGGAACTTCACACTATCCAGTTTTAAATTGAGAAAGCTTCCTGGATGGTCAGCAAAAACTTATTCAACTCTAGAACAGAGGTCCAGTTGCTTTGTTTTTTAAAACCTTTTATATTTGCTAGTCCTGGATGACTGAGAGTCTACAGCAGCACACAGAATCACATAAACCCATCCTTCTTTCCTACCAGATCACTGGGGCTACAACAAGCACTACAACAAGGCTACAACAAGCTCTGGGACTCTTCTATTACTCCTAGCAAAGATTCCAGCAACGATTTCACTTATTTCAGAACTACTTTTCATTTGCTCTGACAACCTATAGGGCCATAAATGCACAGTGCATTTACAGGGGAAGACACATCAGCAAAATGCTTTTACAACTAGACAACATCTGCTCTCTGGGAGGGTGAGAGATGGCTATCACAAAGGAGCAGAGCGGGATTGGTGGAATTTGGAACCTCTGGCCCCAACTTTGTCTCTCCACAGAGACAAAGGCGATTTCAAATCTGTGTTGCCCTTCCCCTGTCAGAATGCACAACCTCACAATCAACATGTCCCACCCACCATGTGACCATGAAGGGTCCTTGCAACTTAGTGAGTAATCTGGAGCTGGAAGAAGTGAGCAAAACAACTTACGAAATAGCTCAATTAAATGTGTCCCAATGTGTCTGAACGGCAGCACTTCTATTAACGGAACAGACTAAAGGGGTGCTTTTTGTACAGTCAGTGGATTTACTAACTGGCATTCTGTGCATAACAAACACCAGTGGCGCTTGTCTCCCCAGATGCCCACTCAATAACAAGCCATTAACCGGTTCAGTGTTGTGCCATATCCATTGTGTTCAACCATTGGGTTTTAATGAGTTGTACCCAGCAGAGTCAGATGACTTTGAATCACTGTGAGCTCACATACCACATAAACCACATAACTCATGGGCACTTCCCCACACTGTCCCAAGTTTAACAAACCCCAGTTAATCAAGGATTCAAGGATCTTTTATTGTCATACCAGCTGACACTTGCATGTTGGTGGTACTCAGCAGCAGTGCAGTGTCCGTGCCACATGGTGATACAGGTGCCGAGAACGCTCTCCACCACACAGCGATAGAAGCTCTTCAGGACTGAGCTCCCGCAGCTCTCAGCAGCTTTCTGAGGAAATAGAGATGCTGGTGGGCCTTCCTAACCAGACAGGAAGTGTTGGCACTCCAGGTAAGGTCATTGGATATATGCACACCCAGGTATCTGTAGCTGAAGACGAGCTCCAAAACTGCTCCTCCGATGTATAGGGGAGGAAGAGGACACTTGTCTCTTCTGAAATCCAACACCATCTCCTTGGTCTTCTTCACATTGATGCAGAGATTATTTTCTTTGCACCATTGCACCAGGAGTTCCACCTTCTCTGTGTATTTGCACTCATCATTGTTGGAGATACGTCCCACTACTGTTGTGTCGACCATGAACTTCACTATATAACAGCTGGGGTGTCTCACTGAGCAGTTATACGTCAGCAGATTGAATAGGAAGGGGCTCAGCACGCAGCCCTGGGGCAAGCCAGTGCTGAGGGTGATAAAGGAGGAGACGGTGTTGTGGATCCTGACAGTTTGAGGTCTGTTGGTCAGGAAGTCCAGGACCCAGTTCCCCAGTGTGAGACTCAGTCCAAGAGAGTAGAGCTTCTGTATCAGGGTCTGTGGGATGATAGTATATAGGTACCTAAGATCAGAGGGTGCATAAGTGTGGAGCTAAATGCAAGCTTAATCCAAATGCTTTTTTGATGGAAAAATGGTGCCAAGTAGGTCTCCACTCTGGTGTTTTGTGTGTGTACCATCATATGATTCCTCATCTGCGTCATTGCACTATCCAGGCTTGATGGTCAGTGGAACTTTACACACTCCAAGGTCCCACCCTGGAGTCCCTCTACAAACTGCTCAAGGTCATTGAGCTCCAACTTTGTTCTCTTCCCCTCTGTTTCTTCAGGACACAACCACCTTGACACTGCATCCCTCAGATGTTGCAAATAGCTGAAGGGCCAGTTGGTGGGGTCTAGAATGTCAATCCTGAACCAGCAGTGGTCCTTGAGGGAACAGCCCATGGAGTCTTGGATGGCTCTTCACAGCTCTCTAAAGCTCCCCTGATCTCTGATGGTGACAGAAGCAGCATCATCATTAGATTCCTTCTTTTATAATGCACCCTCCACGGTCTCAGTACACTACTACAAATAATGGAAATATAACCAATTAGAAACATACCATAGCTTGAGTCTCATCAAACTAATCTTGTGCTGTTCCCAGAATTATCACCTCATCTCTTTCTTACAGCTTTGCCTTAACCCCACCCCACAACTCAATTACAGAAGACCTGGGTGATGTGACTAAAAATTACTATTGCAATATTTTGAATCTTTATTGCAATATACAACATATATTGCTACTACTTTAGTCACTGTATAGTTTAAAAATGTTAAAAATTTAAAACAAACTTAATATAATGTTTTTAGGGGTTGACTATTGTTAAATTACATACACTCCGGATCAAAATCTTAAGACCAGTTAAAAAACTGCAAGAATTTGCATTTTGCACTATTGGATCTTAAGAAGGTTCTAAGTAGAGCTTCACAATGTTAAAAGAAGAAATCAGTGCAAGAGACAAGAACTTTTGAGCGGGGAATTAATTGAAAACTGCATTTACACTCAAACATGATTTTTCAGCTGATCAAAAGTTTAAGACCATAGCTCAAAAAAACCTGAAACCCCCCCCAAAACAGAAATCAAAGTGTCAAAAGAAAGGACTCCGTAATGAGTAGGTCCACCATTCTTGTTGATGACTTCAAACAAACGTTTAGGCATGCTTGATGCCAGTGTTTGCAGGAGGCTAGTGGGAACGTTGCTCCAAGTGTTGAAGATGGCTTAACGAAGGGCATCCACTGTCTGGAACTGATGTCCATTTTTGTAAACTTCCCTTGCCATCCATCCCCAAATGTTCTCAATTGGGTTTAGATCCGGGGAACATGCAGGATGGTCCAAAAGAGTGATGTTATTCTCTTGGAAGAACTCCTTTGTCAGG
>NC_051431.1:28656175-28664153 GCF_001649575.2 Kryptolebias marmoratus | reverse complement strand
AAAATGACTGTCTTACTGCGTCCAACCTCAGCAGCGATGGCACGTTGTGAGAGGCCTTGCTTATGCAGCTCAACAATCCTACCACGTTCAAAGTCAGTGAGCTTTTTTGCTTTTGCCATCAGGAGGTCTTGACAGTGTAAAGACTTGACAGGAAATGACATGGAATCCAGATTTTTGCACAGCTTTTGGCTTTTAAAGACTATGGTCTTAAACTTTTGATCAGCTGAAAAAATCCTGTTTGAGTGTAAATGCAGTTTGCAGAAAATTCCCCGCTCAAAAGTTCTTGTTTCTTGCACTGATTTTTTCCTTTAACATTGTGAAGCTCTACTTAGAACCTTCTTAAGATCCAATAGTGCAAAATGCAAATTCTTGCAATTTTTTGACTGGTCTTAAGATTTTGATCAGGAGTGTAGTATATACCTTTGTGTTTAAATGTTAATTTTTCTAATACTTTCAGCTGTAATTATTTATTTCAAGAAAGCTCACATGACATTATGATTGTGTATGGGGAAGTATGCAGTATTTACCGCCCAACATTTCTAGTGCACAGATGCTGGTTCCAAAAATACTAACAGAATAATGGTTCTTATACACACAGACATGTAAGCTAGAATCCTAGCACATCAAGACTTGACACATCAGAACAGTGTTAAATGACCAGATTAGAACAGATGCCTATGTCACATAGATAACCAAGTCATTATAAGATACTGTACAGCACATTGTGACCATGAGCTTGACAAAATGACTGCTGTTCCAAATAAACTTTAACACAGGCCACAAGAAGCAGAATAAAGAAATAACAAAGCAAACAACTTACAATTTGATGATAGTATTAATTAACATGACTGACCCATTTTTTCACTGATAATTTATTTTTTATAGACTGAAAACCAACTCTGACAGCTGTTTTCTATAAATTTATAGTCTCTGAAATACTCACAACTTTTACTGAGCTTTTTCTCTTACTTCTGAAACACAAACACAGTTTTCACTGGAGGGTTTTCTAAATGAGCAGGGGACAGGGCAGGAATTTGCCAGGGTCTTTGGGATTGGAAGGAGAGAGAACTGTGATACATTGAAGTGCCTGGGAAAATTCACACCATCACCAATGCAGCAGGACTATATAACGTGTTCATTTTACAGGCAATTAAAATGGCTTACGTGTCTGTCATGTCAAAATTCTTACATAAATAGTCCATGCTTTCTTTGCTTTTACCTCAGTTTCTGCAAAGTGCTTCACAGTGAGTATCTTATTCACCTGTTTACACACACACACACACACACACACAAAGAGACAGTGATTTCTATTATGTGTTTATTTGCACTTTTTATATTCTCACTCATACACTGAAAAGCATATTGGGGCAGTGGTGGGACAGCGCCTTGCCAAAAAATTTTTGGTGTGGCACAAATGGCTATGGCATGGTCTTTTTCCACTAAGAACTACCCTACCAATGGACTAAAACTAAAACTGCTCCATGTGAAACAGAATATGTGTCCATACACATATTTACATTGCAACTTTTCAGATTAATACAGAGGACATCAGAGCAGAAGCCGCAGAAGAAAATGAAGCTGAGCAAGCTAAACCCCCTCAAAAAGTTAATGTTCCAATAAAGAACTGGTGACGCGGAGGCAGCAAGTCACACCATGGAAGAACAGAGTGGGCAGAAGCAGAGTTGACTGGGTATTGTAGAAAGTCTGTGATTCCAAAAAAAAATGACTATCATGGAAATGTAATAACACCCAGTTTTTTCTCTTTGTGTGCTCAAAGCACACCTATGGATCAGGTCTTAAGCAACAATGTTTGCAGCCTGCTGTCACCCCTGCTCAGTCCTGACAGAACTAGACAGACTATTTCTAACAAAAAACATTTAGAAGAAACATGCTGATTCTGCAAAGTTAACAACATTTTTGTTTGAGTTGTTAATTTATTAAAACATCACTTAGTTCAGTGATGCAGTAGCAATAAAACTGATTGTTAATTAATTGAAATAAGCAGAAGCAGATGCTGTAAATTGTAATTCATTCTTAGTTGTGATGGTGCAAGGTCTTCCTTTACATGCAAAAGCAACATTATTTAAAATGCATGTTTTTGTGTCAATAGGAAGTTTATTTGCATCATCCTTTCTAATGAAAGTCGTTTCTACACAACGATGTTAATCTGCAGTGCTTCAACCAGGTCAAGGCCCAGTAGTATCCATCCATCCATCCATCCATCCATCCATCCATCCATCCATCCATCCATCCATCCATCCATCCATCCATCCATCCATCCATCCATCCATCCATCCATCCATCCAGCCAGCCAGCCAGCCAGCCAGCCAGCCAGCCAGCCAGCCAGCCAGCCAGCCATTTTATTTACCTGCTTTTTCCTTTCTGGGTTGCGGGGGAGCTAGTGTCTATCTCCAGTGGTCATTGTGCGAAAGGTGGGATACATTAATTTATGAAGAGCATGTAATTGTCTTAAATCTCCCGCCACATTGTAAATGGTATAGGAGGCTCACTTGCATGATGCAGGAAAGGCAGTGGACTTGGTAATGAAGCACTCATCCCCATCACCAATTTTGTTGTGACGGTTGTAGTAAAAAAGAGACAACTTAAACTTAGGAACTTTACTCCAGCAAGTGCTGAAAACAAAGATTAAAAAACAATTAGAAGCCCTTTAAATGCCTTGAAAATTCTTGCACTAATAAGAAAATGAAGGCCAGAAACTTTAGGCAAACAATATTATTGTATTCTAGTGTCACCATATAGTGTACAAACCTTGTACAATTTGGGATTTTCTACATGAAAACCACGCCTTACAGATACACTCTGTCAGCAGACACAGCCTCTGGTGAGCTGAGTGTTTAGTAAAGATGAGCAATCTGTGTACACAATGAGATAAGCCCTAGGACTGTGCTGAGGTTTGTATATACATGATAGGTGTGTATACCTGTATGTTTTTGTGTGCACAAAGAACATGGTAAACCCATCTGCAGACACTTAGCTACCAGCTGAGCTGTTTGCAAGCCCATTAATTGTCCATTAGCTTTTGCCACATGGCTACCATGTCTCTCCAGGGCTTCACTGAGGCATTTTCAAATGAAAGAGAGAAAGCTTTGGAGTCAACCACACAGACATATCCACACCACTATTTCTGCTCATATGCAAACAATAAACTGCAGGAGGAATATTTAGCAACGCATAATTGTGACAGAGTTGAACAGGTTTAGAAAACACTGGGCCCTCAATTCTATGTCCTCAAATCAGCTGCAGTGCCGCATACATCTGTCACATCTCGTTGGCCTTTATTTTACCACGCAAACTGCACACACCATGAAAGCCGCCTATGTGTGCAACTCTGATTTGCACAAGTTACACCCTTCCACCAGAATCTATACATGCAGGCACACACACACACACACCTACACCCACACACACACACATACAGACAGAGAGCAAGAGAGAGAGAGACTCATTTTAACTCCCTTCTCCCTGTCATCCTACCTCGGGGCTTCATCTCCATTTGCCCTGGTTACCATGGTAATGTATTCTGTGCCATTAGTGTCAAAAAAGAGAAAGGAAATAACAAAGAGCATGATGGGAAACATGGCTGAGAGATGGAATAAGAGCACAGATCAACAGCTGATTAGAACTGAATGGTAATTACAGCAGAACCAGAGTGAATTGTTTGCATTAGTATGTATTTGTATAGTTGGGGGTGGAGATCAGTGCCAGGAGAGGTTCTGTAATAGAGACTCTGTTTTAACTTGTGCTCACCAAAGGCTGCCAGTAGACACCCTGCAGTCAGTTATTGCCTCTTTGAGGCTGTTCAGACTTGTGTCAAGTCTGTTATGAATCCATTTTGGGTGTTTTGACTGAAAGTGGTCAGCTCTGACACCTCGATTCACTTTGTGATAAATTGTGTATCCCAAAAGGTTTAATGATCAGATACCATTTATCTTCTTTGCATTATCCCTAACTGCACCACTATGTACTTCTTTGGTCACAATCACATCTCAGAAACCTTTTTGTAAAATTGATTTTGGGTTTCTGACTACTATTACAATTACTGGGTAAAGGTGACTGAATTTAAGGGTGTTTTCACAGCAGAGCTGTTTGGTCCACATTATACAGACCCAAGTTGGTTGCCTTGGGTCCAAACTCTAGTCCACCTGAAAACATACGTCATGGTTTGATTGCACATGAACCCTGATGCAAACTAAAAAGAGGAAGTAAACCAAAGAGAAGAAGTGAGCATCTTGTAGTTTTTCAACACCTTTTTGAGTACTGCTACATTTGTCTCATATTCAGAGCAACATGCTGCCTTGTTTGATGCTCATACTGGACAATAGTGGTGTAAAGATTGATCCAAATATTAATATTACTGATACCAATCAGTCAGTTCAGAGTACTGCAGTACAACAGCAAGAAAATTTTGAAAAAATTTAAAAGGATGCCACTGCAGTTACTCCTTGAAATTCCAACGTCCATTAGCTTTCTTTTAAACAACAGTATGTTGGCACTTTCTTTTGTAATAATTGAAGTTGGCATAATATATAATGGTGTATAAACTGTACAATACAAGTAAGTAAAATGAACCAAGATAAAATAGAATAAGTTAAATCTACTGTTAGTGGTTTATTAACGCCACAGTTTAACACAAAATGAAATCTTTGATTGTGTGAAAACTCTTTAGGATCTTAAAATGCCCATTCAGACATGTAAAGTCCCACTTTCTGTGACCCATTTGAACACTGAATGATGTTTCCAGTTTGTATGTATATATATATATACATATACAGGGCTGGGGTAAAAACTGATGGCGTGTGTGTGTAATGTTCTCTGAGTCTCCTGCCAGAGGGTAGGGAGGAGAGGAGTGGCTCCATTGGGTATCAGATCCACAATGGAGCTGTCAACAGTAAACTTTATGATGGAATTGGTACCTTGTCAGGACACAATCATATGTGTACATAGAAAACAAGTAGGGACTGATAAACGATCCCTAAGGGAGGTGCCGGTGTTCAGGATCAGGGTGGAGGAAGTGTTTTTAGGGTTGTTTTTTTTTTTTTTTTCCCCAATTCATACATGCTGTGGCCTGTTGGTGAGGAAAATCCACTATCCAGTTGCACAAACGGTATTGAGTTTCAGGCCCATCAGCTTCTGAATCAGTTTTGTCGGGATGACTGTGTTAAATGCAGAACTGTAATCCACAAAAAACAGTATTGCGTAGGTGTAGATAGGGAGGTGTAAATAGCATGTGAAATTGCATCCTCTGTAGATCTATTGTGGCTCATGCCAAAGGCAGGGGGTCCAGACTGTCTGAAATGCAGTCTTTCATGTGTCTCAGCACCAGCCTCTTAAAGCACTTCATTGCAGTAGGCTCCAGCATATTCCATAAGAAGTCGGTTCAGGGTCACGTGGTTGCGAGCCATTCGTTTACACACTCGCCTTTCATCGTCTACAACAGAGATGTCAAACTCCATTCTTCGGTTGACACTCTCCTGCATGTTTTAGATGTGTTCTTGCTTTAAAACACCTGGTTTAAATGGATGACTTGTTGCCATGCTCCTGGAGAACTTGATGATTTGGTGAGGACGTAATTAAAGTATTTGAATTAGACGTGTTGGGCAGAAAAACCTCAAACTCCCAGGACAGCGGCCCTTAAGGCCTGGAGTTTGACACCCCTGGTCTACAAGACACTCTGCTCAGAACTACCAGGAACAGTGTTGCCAGGTGTATGATAATTATCGTATTTGTACGATAATTTTACCCTCTGTATGATGTACGATCAATAATCCCAAAAGAGGCCAAATATACAATAATTTGACCATTCCGTGAATGTGTGGTTGTAATCGGTTGTAATCAGCCTGTCGCAACTGCCTGTCAGGGGTTTTTTTGTGAACCCCTAAGGCATCTGTTTCCGGAAACAGATGCACGATTGGCTGGAATTTTCAGCCAATTATAAATGTGAGCTACGAGTGATGTGTATGCGTTTGCCTCAGAACAACAGCTATGATTGGCTGAATAGTCTGCTGCGCCCACCCCATGAGTGAGAAAAAAAAAGAAAGAAAGAAGCAGAGCCAGTCTGGAAGGAGAAGCGCTGAGTACCTGTCAGACACTATTCAACACTAGAGTGACTTTAGCGCATCAATAGACTTGTTATTTTGGTTATACGGGTGTACGATAATTTCCCTCAAAATACGATAATTTTATGTCTCTGGTACAATAATCCTACATTTCTGACCTGGCAACACTGCCCAGGAAGCTCCTCCCTCTTCCTACAGTGTTAAAACAGGTTTTTTCCTGTCAAGTCTTTTTTTTTGACAATCTGGAAAAAGTGTTAACCAGAAATTCCCTTGGACCAGGAGATTTCTGGAACATGGATGAAACTAGTGTGACAATGGCACAGAAACCAGACCGAGTGGTAGCCAGGCGTGTTTATAATAAACAAGCGGCGCTTAGCCTGGCGGCTCGGTCAGCAAAGCCTGGCGGCCGCCAGGCTTATAAATTGCTGGGGGAAACCCTGGTATTCCCTCCATATTCAACTTTCCTCGGGTGTACTTTCGTGATCACTTAATCAACAATGGGCCACCCGGCAGTAAAGGTGTCATGATCAGTGGTGATGACGGAAAGGAACCCAGAGCGCAGACTCATTGTAAAAAAATAGAAACTAATTTATTAAACTAAAGAAACAAACGAAAACCAAAAAGCTGACGTGGCAGCGAACAGACAAGAACTAAAATAAAGACATAAACAGAACAGAACTCTGAGGACAGGAACACGGAGTGAAGCAGCAAGCACAGAAACATCAAACTAACAACAAACATCAACAAACCTTAGACAATGGACCAGCGGAGTGTGGAAGGCAATGACCGGGTTTTAAAGACTGAGGATAATTAGGTAAATGGAGACAGGTGACGTGATTACAAAGTGGGGACAGGTGTAGGTGTGGCCAGGAGATAAACAGAGACTAAGGAGAAGCAAATGAAACATGAAACAAGAGACAAGACAGAAACCAAGCAAACCAACAAACCAAACAAAAACAAAAACCATAACACAGAAAAAACCCAAATCACCACAAAAGGAGGAGCAAATCCCACAGGATGAATGAAAGAACCACACTTTGTTGATTTCCTTAAGCATTTTGTGGAACATGCCAAGTGCTCAAAGGAAAAGCCCTGCTTACTCCTTATGGATAACTACTGCTCACATCTTTCTATTGATGGGCTGAATTTTGCCAAAGAAAATGGCATCATTATGTTGTCCTTCCAACTCCACTGCTCACACAGGCTGCAGCTCTTGGACAGAAGTATTTATGGGCCACTAAAAAAGCATGTGAACTCTGTCTCTGATTCTTGGATGAACAACCCAAGTAAAACACTCAGTATCTATGACATCTCTGGGAGTGTGGCAATTGCTTATCTTCTGGCTGCATCCCCCTGAATATTCAGGCTGGCTTTTGAGTGACAGGGATTCAACCTTACAACAGGGATGTGTTCTTGGAGACAGAATTTGCACCATCTTATGTCTCAGATCGCCCCTATCAGGACCCCAATCCACCAAGCCCAAGCACCAACCTAACCATTCCAGGCTCAAAAACTGACCCATCTTTCCAAGGCTCCTGCACTAATCCATCAATTTTGAGTCCAAGCACTGTGGTGATTTGGCTTTTTTCTGGGGTTTGTTTTTGTTTTATTTTAATTTTAGTTCTTTGGTTTTTGTTTTGTTTCTTTTGTGTTATTTGGTTGTACTTGTTTTTCGTTTTGTCTCATGTTCATGTTCATTTTCACTCTCCCCCAGTCATTCACTTCTCTGTCAGACACGCCCATCTTCACCTGTCCCGACTCAGCAATCAATCCACCTGTTCCCACTCACCTCGTTATCCCCAGTCTTTAAAACCCGGTCATTTCTCTCCATACCTCGCTGGTCCATTGTCTAAGGTTTGTTTGATGTCTATCGTTGTCATTCGTTACTGGTTGTTTGTTTC
>NC_051431.1:28652889-28655484 GCF_001649575.2 Kryptolebias marmoratus | reverse complement strand
CTGTCATGATCAGTGGTGATGACGGAAAAGAACCCAGAGCGCAGACTCATTGTAAAAAAATAGAAACTAATTTATTAAACTAAAGAAACAAACGAAAACCAAAAAGCTGACGTGGCAGCGAACAGACAAGATCTAAAATAAAGACATAAACAGAACAGAACTCTGAGGACAGGAACACGGAGTAAAGCAGCAAGCACAGAAACATCAAACTAACAACAAACATCAACATACCTTAGACAATGGACCAGCGGAGTGTGGAAGGCAATGACCGGGTTTTAAAGACTGAGGATAACTAGGTAAATGGAGACAGGTGACGTGATTACAAAGTGGGGACAGGTGTAGGTGTGGCCAGGAGATAAACAGAGACTAAGGAGAAGCAAATGAAACATGAAACAAGAGACAAGACAGAAACCAAGCAAACCAACAAACCAAACAAAAACAAAAACCATAACACAGAAAAAACCCAAATCACCACAAAAGGAGGAGCAAATCCCACAGGATGAATGAAAGAACCACACTTTGTTGATTTCCTTAAGCATTTTGTGGAACATGCCAAGTGCTCAAAGGAAAAGCCCTGCTTACTCCTTATGGATAACTACTGCTCACATCTTTCTATTGATGGGCTGAATTTTGCCAAAGAAAATGGCATCATTATGTTGTCCTTCCAACTCCACTGCTCACACAGGCTGCAGCTCTTGGACAGAAGTATTTATGGGCCACTAAAAAAGCATGTGAACTCTGTCTCTGATTCTTGGATGAACAACCCAAGTAAAACACTCAGTATCTATGACATCTCTGGGAGTGTGGCAATTGCTTATCTTCTGGCTGCATCCCCCTGAATATTCAGGCTGGCTTTTGAGTGACAGGGATTCAACCTTACAACAGGGATGTGTTCTTGGAGACAGAATTTGCACCATCTTATGTCTCAGATCGCCCCTATCAGGACCCCAATCCACCAAGCCCAAGCACCAACCTAACCATTCCAGGCTCAAAAACTGACCCATCTTTCCAAGGCTCCTGCACTAATCCATCAATTTTGAGTCCAAGCACTGTGGTGATTTGGCTTTTTTCTGGGGTTTGTTTTTGTTTTATTTTAATTTTAGTTCTTTGGTTTTTGTTTTGTTTCTTTTGTGTTATTTGGTTGTACTTGTTTTTCGTTTTGTCTCATGTTCATGTTCATTTTCACTCTCCCCCAGTCATTCACTTCTCTGTCAGACACGCCCATCTTCACCTGTCCCGACTCAGCAATCAATCCACCTGTTCCCACTCACCTCGTTATCCCCAGTCTTTAAAACCCGGTCATTTCTCTCCATACCTCGCTGGTCCATTGTCTAAGGTTTGTTTGATGTCTATCGTTGTCATTCGTTACTGGTTGTTTGTTTCTGTCCTGCTTGTTTCCCGGTCCTGTCCATGTTAGTTTTTTGTTTGTTTCTTTATTTGTTTTGCTGCCACGTCAGCTTTTGTTTTGTTTTTCTTTATTTAATAAATTACTTTATTTCTCTGGCCATGAGTCTGCGCTCTGGGTTCTTTTCTGTGTCATCCGATCACGACAAGCACCAGGACCGAGGACTGACCCAGCTACTCCAGGCCAAAGAACCAACCAAGCTATTCCAGTCCCTAGCAAGCCAGCCATCACCTCAACCAACACATTAACTCCAGAGGATATTAGGTGGTCCAAGAAAAGAAGCAGAGAAAAAAAGAAAAAAACTGCTATTCTCACTTACATACCTGTGAAGGAGGCACTTGAAGCTAAAAGGCAGGCACAAGGGGAAAAAAGGCTATTTAAACAGAAATGCAATACAACCAAATCCAAAATACCAAAGAAGCAAAGCACAGGGAAGAAACAGAGTAGATACTAAAAGAAACACTTCAGATGACTCCTCAACCGACGAAGATGAGTCCCTGTGCCTGGTCTGTGTAGAGCCATTTGGAATATGCAAAGGATGGGCCCATGAAGAATGCACCCCTGGCAAATCAATATACGTATGCCAGAACTGCAATTCAGATCATGAGTCTGACTAGTGAGGAAGTTTGTCAGTTTTTTTTTTTTAGTTTTTATGAATGGATCTTCCAGTTGTTGTTGGAACAAGGTCCAGGATTTCAGGATTGGTCTAAGTTTTATAATGAACCAATGCTTTTTTTTATTCAATTAAATCTGGAATTTTGAGCTAAAGAAAGTTAAAATAGGCATTTAAGGCTGAGAGCTATAGTTTAGCTTGTGTGCCAGCAGTTTCTAAGGACTAACTAATATCCTAAAAATATCCACAACAGAGCCACTAGCGGAACAAATCAGAGCCGGGCCATGGGCGGGGCAAATGACCGGGCCTTTCATACTCAAATAATAATCCTTATGATAATATAATTTTACAACATACACATGCCCCCAACAGCGGGGCTTACAAGTTTCAGCACCATGGAGAGCAACTGTGTAATTCTAAAGTCCATCAAACGGACATGAAGTATAACTAGAGAAGTTGCATTTCCTGCGAAAATGCAGTGTGAATGCTTTTTTTGCTGAATGATTTTGCTGAAAGTGGCTGAAGATATGCTGAACAGCTGAAGTTTAATGAAGATGCAAAAAGTGGAACAGAAGCT
>NC_051431.1:28651147-28652789 GCF_001649575.2 Kryptolebias marmoratus | reverse complement strand
AATAAAGAGAAACAGGAAAACAATGGTGTGAATGCTTAAAAGCATTCACACAATAAGAGAACAAGAGAAACTTTAGACTACATGGTCACTAATGATAGAACAACCCAAATATAAAGCAGTTCAGCACCATGGATAGCGATCGGATTATTGACACTCACTTTATCTGTTTCAACTCAGAGCCTGTATCAGTAACTATAAAATTTAGTAAAACTGGGACAGCGGCCCACATGTTCACAAACACAATTTCAGTATGAAGTGTTCATGCATACTCACCACTATTTGAAGGACATACAACAAGCCTTGTGCTCCACAGACTTGTCCATGATGCATAATTGTATAGTAGCTGGGCTATTGTATATAGTAGCTGTATACTATTGTATAGTAGCTGACAAATGTGCATCCTAATGAGTTATCAGTGGAAATATTTTACTTTCTGTTTAACGTGGTTTGATGATATATGTTTTAATCAAACTCATCTGTGAAACTATACATTTACCTTGAAACATGAGAACCTAAATGTCATATATGTCACTCACATTCTGCATGACAGGCATATTCAACAAGTGGCCCGTGGTCCAGATGCGGCTATTTTTAAAGCTGCCAAAATCCCAAACTGATTTTAATCCAGTGCATGTTGCGTAATTTCTAATGTTAACATTTGTTCAATGACTTTTTCAATCTCAGTGGTAAACATTTTCTGTGCCTGACTTCAACTCTCAAGTTGAAGTTGAGAAAAATACAGCACAACAATAATTTTGTCCTTGGTTTATTAGTTGCAAAATCCAGTGTGACATCTTACCCCATGTAGTGAGATAACTTACCCTATGATGGGGCAACATGTCACATGTTCACTCTATCTAATTGATTGCTCATAACTCTGCATTGACGCAAGATGTGAAAATGACATGAATACAAAATATTTATCTAAGACTTAGGTCTTTCATCTGGTACACATTTCTTTTTCACATGATGTTTTGCTTCCAAGAAATGTATAAGAGTGTAAAAATTGTGACAACAAGCCCCGGTTTCCCTACTTGGGCAAACTGCTGTGAGAAACAGTTCTTCCTGTTAGGGTGTGGGGAAACGGAGTGTCACCAACTCTTACCACACCGTGGATGGCCCGGGCACCGTCCACGGCATGGCAAACGAGAGCGAATCAGGCTTAACAAAGCATCCTTCGGGACCCATGGCGGAGCAGACTGGAGCGAGGCTTCGTCCGGGACCCTCGGCGGAGCAGACTGGAGCGAGGCATTGTCCGGGACCCTCGGCGGAGTAGGCTGGAGCAAAGCGTCGTTCGGGACCCTTGGCGGAGCAGACTGGAGTGAGGCGTCCACCCGGACCCTCTGCGATGCAGAGTAGAGCGAGGCGTCCACCTGGACCCTCGGCGGAACCCAGGAGTGGAAGCTGAGGCGGTGGGGTCGGGCTGACCCACCAGGGAAGCTGAGGTGGCAACCCCCACCGAGACGCTGGAAGGTGGGGCATCGTTGTCGCCGACCCCCACTGAGACGCTGGAAGGTGGGGCGGCGTCGACCCCGACCCCCACTGAGACACTGGAAGGTGGAGTGGCCTGACGAGGAGCGTCGACCCCGACCCACTCTGGAGCGGCCTGGCGGGGAGCGTCGACCCCGACCCCCACTGAGAC